>NC_083707.1:15726439-16029469 GCF_033118175.1 Dama dama
AAGAATGTATATCTAGAAAATATAAAGGACTTCTATAAACCAATAAGAAAAAGACAAAAAAATCCAAGAGAAAAATGGGCAAAATATATGAACAAGCACTTCACAGAAGAAATAAATGGCCTATACATATATTTCACTCAATGTTTTTGGTGATCAGGGAAATGCAAACTAAATAATAATAAATACCAAAATTTAGAATCTTGACAATACCAAAATTAAGCAAAGATGAGTAGCAAAGAAAAACAGCTGTTTTAAAAAATAATCATTTTGGTAAACAATTTTTAACTACCTACTAAAGCTGAAGATGAGATAAGCTACAACTTGGCAAAATTATTTACACAGATCACACACAGAACTATGAATCAGGACAAAAACTGTCATTGTCTTTATTTTATAAAATCATAATTGCACAGAACAACATAATAATTGACAACTTTATTAAACAATTACTTCAGTTAGAGCCTGTCTAAAGCTCTGTATACCTTTCACGTCATCTTCAGAAGAATTCTATAGCTAAGTACTCTTATTAGCCCAATTTTACAGATATAAAAACTGAGACTTAAAGGGTATGTTAGGAGGTCCCCAAGCCCCCTGACACATTTGATCTGTTAGATGGGGTCACAAACTCAACTTACAGCTATACCACTAGTAAGGTATTACAGCAGAAGTAAATGCAACAGGATCAACATGGAGAAGACACACAGGCAAAGCCTGTGAATTACATGTGAATCCTCCTTGTTCTCTTCTGTGAAGGGATACACTGAGCTTATTTCCTGGGGTCTGCCATATAGGCACCCTCTACAGTCTGTTTAGTCCAGTAACCATCAAAATTCTAGAAGGAAGGCAGGATGTTTCCTATAAATCATATTATTTGTACAAAGAGTCTAGGTATGTGAACCACCCTTATAAGTTCCTCCTGAAAGCCAGATACCAGCGAAAGGCTAACCTGTTAACTCAAAGGTTACTCAAAAGACAGACAGAAAGCCACAGAGCCAAACTTCAAACTCTGGCAGTTTGATGTTTTGTGTCTGAACTTTTAAGTAACTGAGCACAATTACACCTTGAACCAAACAATAGAATCAACCTCTTATTTTGTTAAGAAATCAGAGTAAAGTCTTTCTGAAAGTCTAAACTCCACAATGAATTACTGGGACACTCTAAACTGAGAAACACCAAAACATACTATAGTAAATATCCTTTATCAAGCCCTGTATGATTTTTCATCTCAGGCATATCAATTTTTTCTGTGTGAATTACATACCTTTTTCATAGGAAAAAAGAAAAATTACATTAAAAAAATAACAAAAGTAAACTATTTACAGTAAAATTTTTGCAATAAATACTAATTCACTATTTTAAAATATAAAAACAATTCCAAAAATATATATGGCTTAGCACAACTTGCCTTTTCTTATCTTAAAGGAGAGTGATGATATGGTGGAGGGGAGTGGGGTGGGGAAAAGGGTCTTAAAAAACATAATTATGTAAAACATGTATGACAAGAATATCACTGTAGCCTTGTTCTGAATAACAACGAAAACTGGAAATAATCAGAATGTTCACTGATGACTACATATTTCATAATATTTCCATACTTTGCAATATAATGTGACCATAAACGTCAGAAAATTTAAATTCTGTTTGCCAATTAATTCCTGATCTCCTATTATGTGCCAGGCAAGGTTTAAGGAACTGGAAACATTGGAAACACTGGAAACATTTCCAACTGTTAGCATTGTTTACTTCTCTGGGGAAAAAAAAAAAAAAACTTGAGGAAAGAAAAGAGAAAAAGAGAGTTTCATTTCTAACTCTATGTACTTTTTATAGAGACTGAAACTTTTCTAATAGGAAATATTCATGAAATTCATAAATCATTAAAATAGATACTGTACCTGAATGCTTCCTTCTGTATCAAGAACTTCAGCAACAGGAACTGACTGGATAAACTGCATGAAGCCTACACAGAAACAGATACATTATATTAAGCACAGCTTGTGGTTAAGGCATTGAAAGGACTTGCTGAAGCTGAAGCTCAAACACTTTGGCCACCTGATGTGAAGAGCCCACTCAGTTGGAAAAGACCTTGTTGCTGAGAAACACTGAAGGCAGGAGAAGGAGGCAGCACAGGAATATATGGTTAGACAGCATCACTGACTCAATAGACATGAATTTGAGCAAACTCTGAGACAGTAGAGAACAGAGGAGCCTGGTGTGCTGCAGTCTATGGGATCACAGAGTCAGACATGACTGAGTGACCAAACAACAATATTGGTTAAGCAATAAAGATTCTGTTAAGAATAGTCTTCATTTGCAAACGTATACAATACAAACTTAATAGCTTAAAGAGGTCTATAAATACTGTATTTAGTATATATTGGCATTTACATCATAGGAACTACACGGAAACATTTTTTAAAAATTAAGCTGAAAACCTGTATGTTTCTCTAGGCCAATTTCTATTATTATATACAGGGACACAAACTAATAAGGTTCAGTTCACTTGTCAGTCGTGTCCAACTCTTTGCAACCCCATGGACTGCAGCACGCCAGGCTTCCCCGTCCCTCACCAACTCCCAGAGCTTGCTTAAACTCATGTTCATTGAGTCGGTGATGCCATCCAACCATCTTGTCCTCTGTCATCCCCTTCTCCTCCAGCCTTCAATCCCTCCCAGCATCAGGGTCTTTTCCAATGAGTCAGTTCTTCACAACAGGTGGCCAAAGTACTGGTGTTTCAGCTTCAGCATCAGTCCTTCCAATGAATACTCAGGACTGCTTTCCTTTAGGATTGACTGGTTTGATATCCTTGCAGTCCAAGGGACGCTGAGGAGTCTTCTCCAACACCACATTTCAAAAGCATCAATTCTTTGGTGCTTAGCTTTCTTTATACTCCAACTCTCACATACATAAATGACTACTGGAAAAACCATAGCTTTGACTAGATGGACCTCTGTTGGCAAAGTAACGTCTGCTTTTTAATATGCTGTCTAGGTTGGTCATAGTTTTTCTGCCAAGAAGCAAGCATCTTTTAACTTCATGGCTGCAGTCACCATCTGCAGTGATTTTGGAGCCCCAGAAAATAAAGTCTCTCACTGTTTCCATTGTTTCCCCATCTATTTGCCATGAAGTGATGGGACTGGATCCCATGATCTTCGTTTGTTGAATGTAAGCCAGATTTTTCATTCTTCTCTTTCACTTCAATCAAGAGGCTCTTTAGTTCCTCTTCACTTTCTGTCATAAGGGTGGTGTCATCTGCATATTTGAGCTTATTGATATTTCTCCCTGCAATCTTGATACCAGCTTGTGCTTCATCCAGCCCAGCGTTTCTCATGATGTACTGTGCATGTAAGTTAAGTAAACAGGATGACAAAATACAGCCTTGACACACTCCTTTCCCAATTTGGAACCAGTCCATTGTTCCATGTCTGGTTCTAACTGCTGCTTTTTGACCTCTATACAGATTTCTCAAGAGGCAGGTAAGGTGGTCTCATATTCCCAGCTCTTTAAGAATTTTCCAGTTTGTTGTGATCCACATCGTCAAAGGCTCTGGCATAGTCAATAAAGCAGAAACAGATTTTTTTCTGGAACTCTCTTGCCTTTTACATGATCCAACGGATTTTGGCAATTTGATCTCTGGTTCCTCTGCCTAAAACCCAGACTGAACATGAGGAAGTTCTCAGGTCATGTACTGTTGAAGCCTCACTTGGAGAATTTTGAGCATTACTTTGCTATCATGTGAGATGAGTGCAATATTTTGTGATAGTCTGAACATTCTTTGGCATTGCCTTTCTTTGGGACTGGAGTGAAAACTGTGACCACTGCTGAGTTTTCCAAATTTGCTGGCATATTGAGTGCAGCACTTTTACAGCATCATCTTTTAGGACTTGAAATAGCTCAACTAGAATTCTATCACCTCTAATAGCTTTGTTTGTAGTGATGCTTCCTAAGGCCCACTTACTTCACATTCCAGGATGTCTGGCTTTAGGTGAGTGATTACACCAACATGGTTATCTGGGTCATTAAGATCTTTTTTGTGTAGTTCTTCTGTGTATTCTTGCCACCTCTTCTTAATATCTTTTGCTTCTGTTAGGTCCATACCATTTCTGTCATTTATTGTGCCCAACGCTGCATGAAATGTTTCCTTGGTATCTCTAATTTTCCTGAAGAGATCTCTAGTCCTTCCCATTCTATTGTTTTCCTCTATTTCTTTGCACTGATCACTGAGGAAGACTTTATCTCTCCTTGCTATTCTCTGGAACTCTGCATTCAGATGGGTATATCTTTCCTTTCTCCTTTGCCTTTCACTGCTCTTCTTTTCTCAGCTATTTGTAAGGCCTCCTCAGACAACCATTTTGCCTTTTTGCATTTGTTTTTCTTGGGGATGGTCTTGATCACTGCTTCCTGTACAATGTCACAAACCTGTGTCCATAGTTCTTCAGGCACTCTGTTTATCAGATCAGTAACAGGGTAAGGCTTCTTAAATTTGGCATAAAAATTTCTTTCTGAAGTTTTATAACATGTCAATTAAAATTCTAAATGTAGAATCACTTTAAGAAATCTGAAATTGTGGCATTTCAGAATATCAATCACCTAACTCAAAAATTATAGTATATTCATTGGCTTTCTTTGTGTAATACTCTATCTTCTGCCATTCCCTGGAAATGATATGAGAGGGAAATATAAATCCCCTACCTCAACTACCAAAAAGAAGGGGAGGAGGATACTATACAGGAGAATAAGGAGAAAAAGTAAGTCTGGTAAGTCCAGGGACAGCAAAAGAAGTATAAAACTACAAATCTGTGAAAAAAAAAAATCAAAGTTGAATGATGGAAGTATTTCAGAATCATAAACAACTATGATCAGGTTTCGGTAAGCCTTACATTATAATTGGACTTCCCTTGTGGCTCAGTGGTAAAGAATCTGTCTGCCAATGCAAGAGACACAAATTCAATCCCTGGGCCAGAAGATCCTCTGGAGAAGAAAATGGTAACCCTCTCCAGTAGTCTTATCTGGGAAATCCCATGGACAGAGAAGCCAGCAGGCTACAGTCCGTGGGGTTGCAAACAGTCAGACATGACTAAGCAACTAAACAATGACACATTATAATTATTTGCATGCAAATTAGGAGACTGTGCATTACTTTAGAGTAAGAAACATCTCATCCATTCCCATATGGTAAATACTGAACAGTCTGCATCAACACACTTAACATATATTTGTAGTTTTTCTACTAGGTAGCAAGACTTTTGCAGGTAAGCAAAAATAGAGCTTTGACCTGCTTTCAAAGATCTCACAAGTTTGCAAGTTTTATTGTCATAAAACTATGAATGAAAGGACACTATGAAAAGGAGTAGTAAAGGGAGACCTATATTACAATAGGGATCAGAGGATCTCTGACATCTGCACTGTGTTTTGAAGGATAATAAAGATGCATAAATAAAGCAGAAAGGATATTAAAGATAACAATAATATAAGGCTAAAAAGAGCATGGTACATTTGCAAAAATGGAAGGTGGCTGGTGTGGCTAAGTCTAAGAAGCAAGGAGAGTAGAAAAAAGAGGTGTTACAGAGAGGTGTGGAGGTATGTTATATCACACAAGAACTTGTAAACTAAGCTAAGGCTTTTGTCTTATTTGGACAAAGTGCCAAAGAATTGACAAATAAGGAGCAAATGAAAGCTAAATAAATCAATTTATGTAGGATAGTAATAGAACATATAAGGAATTAAACCACCAGAAAGATTTGGGAGTAACAAAGAGAAGCTCAGAAAGCCTAAAATAAAACAGGTACTTGTTTCTCCAAGGTACCTAATCTAAGCATAAGAAGCTCTAAGAGTAAAAAGATTATAAAATTTACAATACACATTAGGCAAGCATCTGAGGGAATCTTCTGTCAACTTCCAGAGGTTACTTAATCTCAGAAAGACTTAGACATATATGTTAAAAAAAAAAAAAAAAAATCAATGAATAAAAGCAACATCATCTGATGATTGGTTTGCATAAGCAGGGCACAATAGAAAGCCTCTCTAGGTTTTAGTAACTCTCAATAATGATTATATGCAGAGTACATCATGCGAAATGCCAAGCTGGATGAATCACAAGCTGGAATCAAGATTGCCAGAAGAAAGATCAACAGTCTCAGATATGCAGATGATACAACTATAAAGGCAGAAAGTGAGGAGGAACTAAAAAGCCTCTTGATTAGGGTTAAAGAGAGTGAAAAAAGTGGCTTGAAACTCAACACTCAAATAACTAAGATCACGGCATCCGGTCCTATCACATCATGGTAAACAGAAGGGGAAAAAGTTGAAGCAGTGACATTTTTTATTTTCTTGGGCTCCAAAATCACTGCAGATGGTGACTGCACCCATAAAATTAAAAGTTGTTTGCTGTTTGGAAGGAAATTTATGACACATCTTGACAGCATAATAAAAAGCAGAGACATCAAAGACAAAGGTCTATATACACAAAATTATGGTTTTTCCAGTAGTCACGTACGGATGTGAGCTGGACCACAAAGAACACTGAGTGTCGAAGAATTGATACTTGCGAATTGTGGTGCTGGAGAAGATTCTTGAGAATCCCTTGGGCTGTAGAGAGATCAAACCAGCCAATCCTAATGGAAATCAACCCTGAATATTCATTGGGAGGACTGATGCTGAAGCTCCAATACTTTGGCTACTTCAGGTGAAGAGCCAGCTCACTGGAAAAGACCCTGATGCTAAGAAAAGATTGAAAGCAAAAGGAGAAGGGTGCGGCAGAGGATGAGATGGTTGGACAGCATCACAGACTCAAGAGACACAAATCTGAGCCAACTCCAGGACATGGTGGAGGACTGAGGAGCCTGGTATGTTGCAGTGAATGAGGTTGCAAAGAGTTGAACATGACTTAGCAACTGAACAGTAACAAAAACAATGATTCCAGATACAGATCACCACGGAAGAAAACTACTGTGGTTTGGAAATAGTTTTGAATCCAAAGAAATATATCATAAAGGTTCTCATTTTTTCCCCAAATACGCTGTTTAATGATTTCAAGAGGTATAAAAAGAAAGGAAGGGAGGGAGGTAGACAGGTAGCCAAGAAGGCCGACTGGTCTTCAGTGTTACAAATGAGTTCAATCCCTAACATTCTTAACAAGTTCCAATTTAAAAAGGAAAAATATACTCATTGGACACTGAGATAAATAATTATGTTAAAAAATAAACTTACCATGCTTTGTACTAGTTGCTAGTACTTTGTAGGGCGTCAACTTCAAATCCAGGTTTTCTTTTCTTAGCAGCTTGAGATCAAAAGTCATATTAAACAAATGAAAAAGAATGTTATGAAATAGTTTTGCAGTAAGTATTAGAGCAGTTTAAATCATCTCTTTATCTTTTTCTAAATCACTGTCAGTTTTCACTGATAGAGGGTTCCTAAGGATTTATGCAGGCCTTACCGGTCATGAAGAATTTCAGAACTCCAAATAAGGAAATGAAGACAAATATGTTTCTTTAAAATCCATGGACAGAAACAGGATTTAAGAAAGAAGATTTAATTGACTAAGAGGAAGAAAATTACTAAATCCAACACTGAAAGAACTGTGAAAACGTTTTTATAAAAAGGAACACATGCAGTTTCATTTTATACTCATCTTAAGAGCCATCTGCAGTAATATAATAACAACTACATTTGTTCAAGACCAAGTGGAGATTGTTCAGCTCTCCAGGATTGTACCTGAATGTTATATAATTCTGGGTACATATAATTCTGTATCCATGCATACCATATTGACTAAACCATTGATTTGTAAAATGAAAACATATTCCCTACCAACATAAGGTTATGCTCACCTTGTCCATGAGTGAAATGATTTGGAGAATAAGTTGATCTTGGCGTAAATCATCCCCATGCTTAAATATAACTGGATATTTGCCTCCGTCTTCAGTCTTAAAGAATAACTGTGCAGGCATAAGAGCACTCTGGAAATAAAGATATTATTTTCAAATTATATAAGATGGAAATGTGGAGAAACTTGTAATAATCTAAAGAAAAGAAATGAATCTGACAAAGAAAATAATAACATTAATTTCTAAAGACCACGAGAAATAACAGCATAAAAAGTATCAGACAGAGGGATGAACAGATGTGTGAAAAAAAAAGTACAGTAGAATGTTACTAACAGCATAGAAGTAGTGGGTATATAGTTGTTTACTGTGAAAGCCTTTCAACTTTGCTGTATGTTTGAAAACTTCACTGTAAAATTTTAGGGGAAAGGCATCAAAAATCCTTCAAAGAACATAAGTTTAGAAACTACAAGCTCTAGTGAATTAAAACTTCAAATATTTGTAGTATCCTTTGATCACCTCAGGGTAAATATATTTTATCCCTGTACCCTACTCACAAATGCTCAAGAAAACAATTGGAAGCAAAATTCCTAAAGATAAATGATAAACAAGATGTTCTTTGTTGTAACTTCCCTATTCCAATTTGGATCTGCTTTTGAAATTTAGAGTACATCTGAAATCTAGTGTAAATATATGACAATCTAAGGATAACTAGGCACTAATCCCCGTGCCTTAAGGGGCTCACTCCCCACGGAGATCTAACTTTTGTTCTTAAGCTAGGGTCTAACAAAATATTGTTTAAAAATACTGAAAACTAAATCCATAACCTTTTCAGCTCTAAGGAGTTCATAGAAGGGCAACAAGAATTCATGGATTCTGCTACAACTCTGTGTAGACATTTCAGTGTATGTACAAGCATTTATTTTTTGGGCTCCAAAATCACTGCAGATGGTGATTGCAGCCATGAAATTAAAAGACACTTACTCCTTGGAAGGAAAGTTATGACCAACCTAGACAGCATATTAAGAACCAGAGCCATTACTTTGCCAACAAAGGTCCGTCTAGTCAAGGCTATGGTTTTTCCAGTGGTCATGTTTGGATGTGATAGTTGGACTGTGAAGAAAGCTGAGTGCCGAAGAATTGATGCTTCTGAACTGTGGTGTTGGAGAAGACCCTTGAGAGTCCCTTGGACTGCAAGGAGATCCAACCAGTCCATCCTGAAGGAGATAAGTCCTGGGTGTTCATTGGAAGGACTGATGTTGAAGCTGGAAACTCCAATACTTTGGCCACCTAATGCAAAGAGTTGACTCACTGGAAAAGACCCCGATGCTGGGAGGGGCTGGGGGCAGGAGGAGAAGGGGACGACAGGGATGAGATGGCTGGATGGTGTCACCGACTCAATGGACATGAGTTTGAGTAAACTCCGGGAGTTGGTGATGGACAGGGAGGCCTGGCGTGCTGCGATTCATGGGGTCGCAAAGAGTCGTACATGACTGAGCGATGGAACTGAACTGAACTGAACAAGCATTATGGGTAACTTTCTAAAATATCCAATCCATCACTTTCACTGGACTCTTAAACTCATGACCCCCAAATGGTTAAGAATTATAATCCTAGAGTTATGCAGTAAATGCCCTAGAACCATTAGTCCTAAACTCCAATTCAGCATTTTCAAGAATGTCCACTTATTTAATAAAGGCTAGAAGAAAAAATTCAGAATTGAACATTAGGATTAACATGATATCACATGCTATCTTACTGACCATCTATACTTTGTATATATGACATAATTATAAAACTATTTAAGGAAAAAAATGGATCCAGAATCTACTTAACAATGGTGGAAGATTCTCATACCACACTCTTACAACTGCAGCTCTATGTCTTAAATATTCTTTTTCATCCTGTTTGCTAAAAAATGATAAAACACTGTTCTTGGTTAGTCCTAAGGGACTGAGAGTATTAGAAGCAGATCTTATTTGGGAGTTCTAACATGAACTAAGAAATACTTGCATTCGCTCTCCTATAACCAGCAGTTTTTAAATTGCAGGCTTATAACTCAAGGAGTCTTAAAACCAACTAAACAGGTTGCAAACCACATTTAAAAAGTGACGCAATAGAATAATATTTAGAAGAATAGACACAATCAGTCCATAACATGCAGTAAGGTTAAAGCACTGTTTTTGAAACATACTGCAGTTGTGCATGCTGAGCTGCCACAGGCTGCCTTTCAAAACACACCCTTAAAAAAAATCTGAACTATTTCTTATTGTAATCATACCCTTTATAAAATATATCCAAAGGAGAGATGTATGAGCCCTTTCTTACCCAGTAGAAAGTGATATTCCAATGCAACTTCCCCCTTTTCCAACCCTAGAATCAGATGACCTAACATCATGTCTCAATGAAGCTTCACAAGGAATGATCTCAGCCCTTTGGTCTCCTTAGAGAAGGCAGCTGCCGCCAATCCTTTCTAACTATCCAAGTGGTGGCCAGCCAAAAGGAATGCCAAAAGAATGCTGTTACGGACTAAAAGAGAATAAACCACTTAAAAAGATGAGAAAATATTTAAGTCATAGGAACAGATACCAAATTGAAAAATTTTATAAAAGGGTAACTGGAATTCTTATCTAACCACAGGAACTTATAAAGTAAATGCTTAAGTTTGCATTTCAATTTTTTTTTTTTAAGCTTACATGGGAAAAGACAGGTGTGGCTCTGATTAATAAATAGTTCAAAGAATTAAATATTAAAAAAATCCAGTGATATAAAAATACTTCATACATTTCACATAAAAATGTCCACAAGTATTACAAGAAGATCTTTATTTATCAGATGCCTGAAAAATAAAAGGCATCTTTTTTCCCAAAGGTAGAGTCTCTGATCCAGCTTTAAAGAATCAGCTCCAGTCATAGGTATCAAAGATCCACCATATTTACCTTAAACAATGTAGCTGTTTCTGGAATTATTCCTCTGATTTTCACCTGAGGTTCTAAAGGCAGTGGGATAAGTTCCACATCGGACAAGTTCATCTTTTCATTGTCTCCAAGCAATGCCTGTAGTCTCTCATTCTAGGGGAACAAGTTATAAAGTACTAATTAGGTGAAAACGGAAAAGTGGCTTTGAAAGCATATGGTAAGGACGTAAAAGACCGAGTCCATTAACTTTAAAATATTTGCAAAGCACCATAAAAGTCTATGTGAAGTAACATAACATAAAGGAGATAGTATGTGTGAGAGAGATAATCAGTACAGGATCTAACCACTCCTATTACTATAACAGGCACACTTCATTTACTTCCACTTCACTTTTTAGTGCGCTTCACAGGTATTGCATTTTTTACAAATTGAAGGTCTATGGCAACCCTGCATCGAGCAAAACTATTGGTGCCAATTTTTCAATAGCACTTGCTCACTTTGTGTCTCTATGTCACATTTTGCTAATTTTTGCAATATTCCAAACTTTCTATTATTATACTTAAGATGATCTGTGATTAGTGATCTTTGATTATTATTGCAATTGATTTGGGGCATCATAAACCAAGCCTATATAAAACATAGAACCTAATCAATAAAATGTTACTAGTGTTTTGACTACCCCACTGACCAGCTGTCCTTCTTTCTTCTTCTGCTATACCCTGAGACACAACAATGTTGAAATTAGGCCAACTTACAACCCTACAATGGCCTCAATGTGTCTAAGTGAAAGGAAGAGTCACATGCCTCTTACTTTAAATAAAAAGTTAGAGATAATTAAGCTAGTGAGGAACACATGATGGAAGCCAAGACAGGCCAAAAGCTAGGCCTCTTATGCCAAAAAGACAGCCAAACTGTGAATACAAAGGAAAAATTCTTGAAGGAAATTACGGAACACAGAAATGATAAGAAAGCAAAACAAGCTCATTGCTGATATGGAGACAGTTTTAGTGGTCCGGATAGAAGATCAAACCGGGCACAACATTCCCTTAGGCCAAAGCTTAATCCAGAGCAAGGCCCTAAGTCTCTTCAAGGCGGTGAAGGCTGAAAGAGGTGAGAAAACTGCAGAAGAAAAATCTGATGCTAGCAGAGGTTGGCTCATGAGGTTTAAGGAAAGAAGTCATCTCCAAAGCATGAAAGTGCAAGATGAAGCAGCAAGTGGATGTAGAAGATGCAGCAAGGTTATCCAGAGAATCTGGCAAAAATAATTAACAAAAGTTGCTACTACACTAAACAACAGATTTTTCACAGCAGATGACAGCCTTTTACTGCAAGAAGATACCATCTAGGACTTTCATAGCTCAAAAGGAGAAGTCAGTGCCTGGCTTCAAAGGGCAGACTGATGCTCTGGTTAGGTGCTGAAGTTGAAGTCAACACTTATCTACACATTCCAAAAATCCTAAGGCCCTTAAGAGTTATGCTAAATCAATCACTTGCTCTTAAATGAAGAACAAAGCCTGCATGGTAACACATCTGTTTACAACATGGCTTCCTGAATATTTTAAGCCCACTGTTGAGATCTACTGATTACCTAAGAGTTCTGGTGAAGATGTACAGTGAGATTAATGTTGTTAATCTGCCTGCAATGCCGGAGACCCAGGTTTGATCAGGAAGGTCCACTAGATCAGGAAATGGCAACCCACTTCAGTGTTCTTGCCTGGGAAATCCCATGGACAGAGGAGACTGGCAGGCTACAATCCATGGGATCACAGAGAGTCGGATATGACTTAGTGACTAAATCACCACCTCTAAGCTAAAAAAGAAAGCAAAGCCAGAAGGTTTACCTTTTTCTTACGATTTCCACTTTCACGCTGCACCGCCTTCATTAGGTGCACCAGCCGATCTACAAAAGTCTGTTGTGCAGCCAGCAGAGAACGCATAACTCGGACAGACTTGTCACCCTGAAGGAATTCAAAGGAAAGAAAACTTAATTCTATATAGCATAATGATCAGGGTTTCTTCAATAGCCTGGGTGACCCTTATTTATTAACTACAAACTTCAACACAAAGTAATACTGAAAAAAAATAATTATCTTGATTCAGAGATAATGAGAAGCCTGCTATCTTAAACACCACCAACTCTTCTACAGTTGAAAATTATTTGAGTCATCAGTGAATACTAATCTATCAAAAATTGCACGTTTTTTCTCACATGCAACTGTGTGACAAGACAGAATTTATTGACCCAAAGTGTATTCACTTACTGATTCAATAAATATCTGGACACTTATAATTTCTTCAAAAATGTTCTGGGCATATAGTAGAAACACTACTATCTTCAAGGAACAAATTAAATCCTTTAAAAAAAGTTCTCAAATAGCAATATGATATGCTAGCTTGGTAAAATAAAAGCCATAAAAACCAATGCTATGAAGTCTTATGTAGTAATTCTCAGTTCATAAAATATTATAAAATAACATTTTCTCATTTAATTTCTCCAATTACACTGAAAGAAGCAGCTTGGTAATTATATATCCTTATTTAAAAGACTGAAATTTATTCTCAAAGAGATCAAAATTTCCTCAGAGGATGACAAAAGCTATAAGTGACAGAATTGAGATTAGAAGAGAGGACCAACTGCTTATTTTCCAATCAGTTTAGATATAGCGAATCTTGGGCTCTGAGAACTATAAAAAAAGTTTAGTCTCAAAGAGTTCAATAAGATGTGATTTAAATTTTAAGAAAATTTAAATGGAACATGAAACAGCAGAGAAAGATGCTATGAAGCAAAATATTTCTACAGCAAATCAGGTAATGTGACAATTTTTTTTCATTGCCCATGCACCCTCTGCTGGCTGAACTGAGACATTGCCTTAACAATCACAAGAACACCAGGTAAAAAAGGCTTACATAGCTCTAGAAAATGTAAAAGCAAAAACAGAAGTTATGTAAAGTATCTGCAATATAACCACTGCCAGATTTATGTAAATGTACCTAGTCTTAAAAATAAAAATAGAAAAAAGAGAGTGAAACAAAAGAGCAAAGATTTGGGTTTTTTTTTGTTCCAGCAACAGGTTTGTTTCATTAACTTAGGGGTCAACAAACTTTCTATAAAGGGCCAAGGATTAACTACTTTAGGTGTTGTTGACTACAGAGTTTCCATTCTGGCTATTTACTCCTATTGTAGTCAAAGTGGCCGCAAACAATATGAAAGCAAATGAGCATAACTATGTCCCAATAAAATATTACTTATGAATACTGATTTATGAATTTGACATAATTTTTCTTGTGACTTTTCCCAATTATTTAAAAATAAAAAGCAATGTTTAGCTCATAGACAATACCAAAACAGGCAATGGGCCAGACAGGGCCCATGCACTGTATATGCCAATCCATACATTAAATGGTTACCTTCAACAATGCTTGGCTGAACCGTCTCATGACATTCAAGTACATTTCATGGGTCTTTGGATCTCTCTGTTGAGTATCTTGATCTTCACATTCCACTATCACATACCTTAAAAATAGGTTAAGTCATTCATATAAGTGTGAAATGAAACACAGATTTATTTTATTTATGCCTTTCCATTAAAAGATTAATTCACATTTGCAAAAATAACGAGTAATGAAACATTTTATCATCACTCTTTTACAATCTGAAAATTAAGGAACAACATGCAAAACCTTCTATAAAAGATAAATTAGTAAAAGGATGCCTTAATTTGTAAAATATCCTAGATTTTCTAAAAATTTTGGGATCAAAATGAGCATTTTCTCCTAATTCTTTATGAGGTACATAGAACATTAACATCTTCAGAAATCATATAAGCTCACAAATCTACCAAGTAACACATGAACAAAGATATTGTAGAAATTTATGTAATATTTTTGGTAATACATAAGGCTCTCTTATTCTGGGGGAAAAAAAAAACTCTGAAGCTTTTCTCATTAACATAACTTTGAAATATAAATTTATTAATTTTCCCTTTCCCACCCAATTTCTTAATTTCTTGAAATTCCATATAAAATCTTCAATGTTTCCATCATAAAACTGTGATTGTTAGAGAGTTAAAAAAATTTAAATATAAACATATTCTTAAACCTACACTGCTTATACAATTCATATAATTATATAAACAATGACCTGGATTAGATTTTAGAGGTTGTCTAATCCAATGTTTTCAATTATTACTGAACTGGCCATACTGACATGCATTTATATCATTACTTGTTACACAGAGCCCATGTGTGCATACAGACACACAATGCTGAAAAAAGTTTCATAAAACAATATTCTATGAATAATATGTTAATATTTGTTATTGTTCTATTTCATTTTTCTTTAAGTAACAAAAGCTAGATTGTGAGCCTTAAAATTGATTTCAAAAGGATCATGATATACAGTTTGAAACTTGCTTGTTTTATCAACAGTAAAACTTAGAGGTGGTTGTATCTTGCCCATGGTGATACAATTAGTTGACTGAAGAGTTGAAATCAAAATCAGAGATTCTGGGCTCCAAGGCCAGAATTCTTTCTACTAAGCTTACTCTCTCACACTGTTTGACCTTTGAAAAACCACATGAAACTTCTCAACCTCCTTAACTGATGGTACTTCACAAATCTCAAATCAGAGGGCTTTTTATTTTCCTTTACACTATGTCTAGAAAGAAATATTCAACCACCTAGAAGGTAAGCTTCATGAGAACAGAGAGTTTATCTGTCTTGTTTGCACTATACTCTTAGCACTTCCATGCCTGGACATAATACTTGCAGTGGTCTGCTTTTACATTCATCTACCCGAGTTTTCAAGCAGTAGATCCCCTTTTCAAGAAACTGTCATTTATAACTGAACATGTGTAAAACTGAAGCTATTACACTAAATGGGTGATTTCTCTATCTCAATTTAAGGCATTATCAACATTTCAGACATTTGGGCTACAGTTTGCATCACCTGAATAGAAGAAAAATAAGAAAAAAGTGGTGAGGTTGTAACCAAACCAGTGAACACAGGCTCTACATAAAACTATTACTGGCACTTTGTGTTTAATTTGTGGTCTGCAGATCTAGAGCCAAGCCTAGGTCACATTCCCCCATTTCAAACACCTATGCTCACTTGGTCACCAGGCCGTGTCAATTTTTTTCCTATAAAATATTTCTTTTAATTGTTCTGCACTACTAACCAGCCCTGTCTGGAATCAATCAGCAGATACCTTCTACCCAGCTTCTCTAACTCTAAAAACAAACACCTTATTGATCAATATAATCATCCTAAAGTTTTCTTCTTTAAACTACCTTCACCATGCCCCACCGATACTAACAAAAACACCAACAGTTCCCTCTATTTAAAAACACTCTCCGTGGCCCTAAGCTTCTGGTTCAACTTCCACTGTCTCCAGTTCAGGCATTCACACTCTAGTCAGCTGGACTCCCCTACCCCACTTTGTGCTGTTGCTCATGTTGTAGTACTGTCCAGAAATACCTTCCTGCCTCCACCCTTCCTGATTCTACCCACACTTCAAACACAGGGACACTCCATCTCTTCCAGGAACTCTTAAACCCTAAAATCTTTCTTCTCTGACATCTCAGAACAGGTATGACCCTCTCATAACAACTTCTGCTGATAATGTTACCTGGCTCATCACTGTTTCACAACTTACTCCTAGGTCCCTTCAGAAGTTATAAAGAAACTGAAGACAGATTCTGTATCTTAAAAAATATTTAGTGGCCCCTGGCATATGCAATAGAGTCTTATACACAGAAATATTTTAAAGGCTGATAAGAGTTAAGTGCCTTCAACTACTGACTTCCCAGTGCCACACTGTACCATGATAATGACAGGTGATCTGGAAGTCTTCAGAGCTGCATAACCTAGAATTTTCCGTAAAGTAGTATGAGAAACTAGACCATGACACTGTATTTACTTTATGTTCCTGACAAGAGTTCGAAACCAAAAATTCAAGAAAGCATTCTTAAATCTTGAACAAAGAAAGCCACAGGATTCATACATGTCCTTCTATAGCCACAGGACACATAGAATTTAAAATACAATTTTAAAAAATTAATAACTTTTAAAATAAATTTAAAAAAAATTAATAACTCTTTAAGTCTTTACCATCTCCATCACCTTAGTATGTAAGTAGCAAAGTCTCAATATGGAGTACTGAAATCTTTACTATCTCTATCAACTTGAGAATCCCTTGGCAAGCAAGAAGGAGATCAAATCAGTCAATTTTAAAGGAAGTCAACCCTAAATACTCCTTCAAAGGACTGATGTGGAAGCTGAAGCTCCAATATTTTGGCCATCTAATGCAAACAGCTGACTCATTGGAAAAGACCCTGATGCTGGGAAAGACTTAAGGCAGAAAGAGAAGAGGATGACAGAGGATGAGATGGTTGGATGGCATCACCAATTTACTGGACATGAACTTGGGCAAATTCCCAGAGATGGTGAGGAACAGAAAAGCCAGGCATGCTGTAGTCCATGGGGTCGTGAAGAGATGGACCCTATTTGGTGACTGAACAACAATAATCCTTTAAAGTCTTTACTATTTCCATCATGTTAGTATATTCATTGTCTTTTCCTGTATTTACACAGCAACTCCTTTCTAAAGAAGCAATACAGATGACCATGATATACAGGCTCCATTGCTTTGTTCAGGTCCCCGTGACTGTCAAGTAAATACAAGGGCTACAGCCATGTGACAAAGGTCACATAACAAACAGCTCTCAAAATCACTCAAACCAAAGTTCTGATACAAAGGGCAAGTCCGTCTAAAAAATGACAGTGTAATCTCCAAAATGAAGGACCAACTTAGATTAAGACAAGGATTAAGACAAGAAGACCAAGATTTGAGTCACTTCTGAATTCTGTTCACAGCAGTAAGAAGATTCTATAAAGCAGTCATGTACTTCCTTAAAACCTGTCATCTTCAAGTAGAAATGCAGACAAAATTATGTGGGTACCCATTGTATGATGACATCAGTGGGCTGCCTATTTCCTGACAATCTCATTTTGTGAGGTAAATAAACTTTATTACCTTGAAAGGTCTTAAAAGTTACAGAAAAACGTGTCAAAGCAGCCAAAGTTTATTTTTAATTTCAACATACTGGAATAGCTATAGAAAAAAAAAAGTGGAACAATTTATAGATCCTGATGTTCAACATTTAACAGATTAGAGGCTGTTACTTCTCTCTGTGGTTTAAAAGGTTGACATCATTTATTTTAAAAGGATTGTCTGTATTATTATAGGCCCCTAAGGATTCAACTATAGCAGGAATTCTGTTTAAATCAACGGAAAGGGAACAAATGAACAAGGAAATTCAAAATGTTCAAAATGAAATAGCACAATCAATTCAAATTTATATTTTAATACATTTGTTAGGGTAAGCTTAGACTGAGAAGCATATAAACTGTTACATGTGATTAATATTTTATACTACTCTGTCCAGGTTCAAAGGAAAAGAATGATTATTTTAAGTCAACTACTTGAAATTATTTCCTTATTTTCATGCTACAATCACAAAAGTGGTGTCTACCAAACTCAGAAGTCCCCATCAATAGCTCTTTCCCTCCTTGAATATTTCTCAACATGTAATATGCGGACTGTAAATATGCAGACTGTAAATATGGAAAAAAACAATTACTCCTCAGAGAATGAACAGACATAGCACACGCTATTGCATCAGTGAATCAGAAACACAGCGGGGAACACAAATCAAATCTAAGTTTGATGGAACATTTATAAGATTGGGAGCTAGGGCTTCACTTTGTTTATTATCTGTAGAGAAAACAAAGTACTCTTTCTGAACAGAAACTGCTGCCTCACTGGAAACTGTTCACCTAACAGATTTCCTACTGTTCAGCTGCATTCAGAATGGTTTGAAAACTCTTCCTACTTGAAAGAAGATAGCAAAGATTTTATCACAACTAATTTCAAATTTTACAGTGAAATCTGGTCTACACTCAAATCTAAAGAATACATAATTTTAAACACCACATAATCAGTGTATGCACATACAGCTCCTACAAGTGACTAATCTACACTGCAAGTAATGGGCCAGAGAAACTTTTCATGAATATTACAAGGAAATAAATATAGCTATAAAGGAATTCTTAGTAAAACATTTAAAAATATATAAAACCTTGATTTTAAATACCTACGAGGCTTAAAAGTACTTACTCAAAACCTTGGCACTGTGCCCTACACATTTTAATTTACTCAGAATTATTTATCTAAATTTTTACAAGGAAATATTTTTCCTTAACACCAGTGAATAGACATACACTTAAGAATTCAAACTGCAATATGGAGAACTTTAGGAAGCAAGAGGCTGCATTAAAGGGAAATAGTAGTGATTTGGTAATATAATAATTTCTAAGCAAACTTTTCAAAGTCAAAACGGTGATTAACAACTAGCCAAAACATTCTGCGGATGTATTTCCAAGGACATACTGAAAGTTACTGTGAGGGAAATGTAGTTTTATGGATATTATATTAAATTGCTAAAGAAAAGCATGGCATTACTTTTCTTCCCACTACAAAGGTCAACAGAAAAACACAGTTAAACACAGTAAACTGAGCAGTAAGATTACATCAGGGATCTTTTCTATAGTTAAACAAATATCAGGTTTGTTGGGAAGTTTAAAAAAAATGCTCTCTCAAATGTACAGAAGGCGTGAAGTAGAGCGCACCCAACTGGCTTTGCCTTTTGTTTGCTCTAAAAACTGGATAAGGTTCTCTTGTCTAGTGTTTAATCCTAGTGCTTTCTTTAACTGAACAAAAAACAAAGGATTTCTCCTGTGGCTTAAGCTACTTGTTCTTTACACTTTAAAATTCTATGACAAAAGGGAGCCATGCTTCATATTAATTGTGTCTCAGTAAGTTAGTTAACCTTTCTATGCCTTAGTTCCCTCTCTTTCTTTCCTTCAACTCATTCAGGAAACATGTTCTCACATAAAATACAGATACTTACATTTGCCCTATTAAACTTCACATGAACAAACGAGAAAAGGTCACTGAAAGTACTCTGTAAATGGCAAAATGTGAAATCAATGATCTAATCCCAGCTCAAGTTTTAGCAAGTTCAGCTACCTCATGTCTCTGCCTCAGTTTCCTCATCTATGAGATAAGTAACTTCAAATTCTGTCTACTTTAGCATGATTGCAGTATTTTAGTAAATAATGTGAAAATACTGAATTACAGTAAAGTATCATACTAACACTATTTAAATAGCATAAAAGGCAAACAGATATCAAACTGAAAAAAAATCAATTAACTTACCCAGTTTTATCTTAGATCCTAGAAAGTTAGTAAAAGCAAGAAAAACTGTGATGCTAACAACCATTTCCATGAGCATAATTGCAAATAAATACAGCTAAATACAAATACCGTACAGGTTTTTGATCATTGCTCATACTTTATTTTAAACTGCCTTTTTGTTTACAATTTGGGAAAAAATAGTCCTAAACTGTGATTATAAAATAAAAAATTATTTCACATACCAGTATAAATAATTAGCCAGTGTTGAGTTTTTGCAGGCTCTTGATATCAAGAAGGTACACAGATCTTGCTGAAAGAATTAAAAGAAATGTATATATATATATTACCATCTGCTATTAACGAGGGAGAAAGAGTCTACATTTACCTATCAGTTTTCATCTACACATCTATGACACAGACCAGATTTTCATGCATCTATCTATCCCTCCAGATATCCATCCCATCTATCTAATATTTATTCTAAACAAGGCAATATGTGAGAGAGGTTAAGGACATCAGGGTTTGCAGAGTTCCTGGTTCTACTGGAAGCTTAACATTAGGTGGAGGAGAGGTGCATTAAAGGAAGTCATAAAAATAACTTGGACTGCGAGGTCAGAGGCGGCAATGAGGATGTGGTATTTAGGCACGACCAGCATGAGGGTATGTACCAAGGCCCCGAATCTCACTGTTCAAGGAACTTTTAAAAGGCCCGATGTAGCTGACATCCAGAGAACACTAAAGTAAAGGAGGCTGAAAAGGGGGGCAAAGACCAGATTGTGAATGAAGATTTTTAAGGTCACACTACTGAGTATGGATTTTATTTTCAAAGCAATCGATACTCAACAAAAGATCTAAAGCAGGAGAGTGAGGTGATCTGCTTTACATTTTCTGAAAATGACTCTATTTGCTCTGAGAAGTACAGACCTGAGATCAGTCAGCATGCTATTACAGTAGTCTAGAAGGCTGAATGGTGACAAAGAGGCAATAGATTATTAAAATATTTTCGAAGTATAATTAATAGGACTTGCTGATGGAGAGGATGTATGAAACAAAAAAGAACTGACAGTGACCCCTAAATTTATGGATTTAGTAAACGGATTGATTTGTTACATCACAGAAATTCCAAGCGAGGCAAGAGTGTTGGGGGAGAGGGTTGTATTTTGAAATATTAAGTTTGAAATGTCTGTCAGATATACAACAGAAATCAAGTAGATATCTGGATATATGAATCTAAAACTCAGGAGAGAGAAATGTGCTAGCAATGAGTACCCTGAGGAACAGTAAGATGTCAAGCAACAAGAAAGTACTGACAAAGGAAACCAAGAAGGAATGGCTGGAGAGGTGAAGAGGGAAACAGGGGATGTATGGTATCATTCAAACCATGAAAAGAGTTAGCTTTTCAAGACGGGAGTCATTTATTTTCCTGAATAATGCTGGGAGGAATTTAAATATACACAACCACAAACACTGAAGCCATTTACCATTTTATTTTAGCAAAGTAAGTTTTAATATAATGATGGGAAACAAAGGCCCAGAATGATGTGAATTAAAGACTAAAAAGAAAGGAAGGAGAGTCAAGATGGACAAACAACTCCTCTAAGAAACTTGATTATGAAGAGAAGAAAGAAAATTAGATGCTGTTTTGAAGGATGTGGTATCAGGGAAGAATTTTTCCTTTTTTTTTCCATTTCTGAATTTCTTAAATGAGAGATACTAACACAAATCTGAATATTTCTACCAGGAAAAGAAGAGAGCATATCTTTCAAGGGAGTTATTCTTCATTGTTAAGAAAACAGAAGAAAAGAATGGGAAGAGATTCACATCTGTAAATCTGGTGATGGAAAATGGCAACCATTTTTATCTAATGACTTCTATTTGTTTCCATTAAAAATGAGGCAGAATTGTGATCTAGAAACTGGAAGGCAGGGCATAAAGAACAGGGCTGAAAAGGTATGAAAGAGTCACTGTGGAGCAGGGAGAGCAACCACCTAGAGAAATGGAGGAAGGCAGGCAGTGCTGAGTGCCCACCTGATGTTTGTGGTCATGAATGTATGGTGATATCAACATGCTAGGCTATGTGATTTCTTCCGAAGTATTAAGGCACAGAGCAATTAGGTAATTAATTAGGCTTATCAAGGGTTAAGACTGTGCCAAGAGAACTGAAGAATGATTAAAATGATGAGTTGGGATAAAAGCTGTACTCAGAGGAAAGCAAATACTGAAGGGTACTGATAAACAAAGAAAAAGGTAGAGATCAATGCATTTAGATGTTTCAGTGCAGCAGTACATAAAAAGTACTCCTTGTTCTCTCTGCTTAAAGTGCTCATCCCCCAGATCACCACATGGTTTCCTCACCTGCTTCATTTTACAAAAAATGTTACTTTTCCTGGCAGGCCTCCCCTGAACAGTCTTTTCAAAATTTCAATCGCCTAACCCCACCCCAACATTCTCTATCATTCTTTTCTGATTTTTCTTCTACTCTTTTACGGCATATAAATATCATTGACTATCATCAGCCCAAACACTAGAATGAACTCCATGAAGAGAAAAGATTTTGACTGTTTTGTTCTCTGCTGTATCAAGCCTAGCACCTACAATATCTGGTACACAGAACTCAAAAAAAAATACATGTGAATGAACTGATTACTCAATCAGTCAATCAGCCCCTTTAGAAAGAGAAAAATAAACTGGAGCTAAATGGTTCTTTCAAGAGCTCCTTTAAGGATTCTATGATCCAGTAATTCTTTTTTCAGTATTTTCTGATATATCAAAAGGTAGGCAGAGACAAGTAAACTCTAATTAACAGTTAATAGTGAAAACAAATGTCACTCAGTTAACAATATTAACTCCTAAAATTTGACTAAAAGAAATGATATTGAATATATGCATTTAAAAGAAAGCAAACCTCTTTATAATATCAAGCATGTATTACTTATTTTCAACAGCAGGGATATGAAAGATTCTTCTCAAATTAGAAGTCATAGGGATAAAAATCAACAATACATACTAGATGAACTTCTGCAAATGTACTCCCAAATACAATTTCCAGAGTAGCACTAGCCATAAAGACCTGTTTTACCTCACAAATTACTCTGCTTAGCTAAAAGAACTTAAGAGCAGCTTAGTGTATCTCCCTAGCATCAAAGTCATACATTTCTACAAGGTAATCACAAACACCAACAACTACAGTAATGTTCATAAATGTGTTAACAATAAATATTCTGAGTTTCCTTAATAAAATATTTAGGTCCACTTTATTTTTACATTGTATTTCAATCCATTTATATTAACATGTCCAAAGGCACCAATAAAATGCCTTAAACTGAAGATGGCACTTTTTGCTGAAAGGAAAAGTTATAAACACGTATCATAAACCAAATTATTTCATAAAGTTGTAATTATTCATCAAAATCAATATTTTCAAGACCAATATAAAATGTTTACTTGGTAGGATCCCTCCTACAGGAAACTGGAAAAGCTTTGTACTCACCTCCAGATTTTCACCATCTGAACTTTCTTTTGTTTTGGATGCAGAAGGAGGGGAAGACACTGGAGGAAGAGGGCTGGTTATAATTTGGGAGCTGAAAAAATAATACACTGAAATGTAAAATCCTTTCTGTAAGAGAAGATACATATGTTCAGCACAGTTCACCACACCTGAGTCTAGATAAAGTACCATCTCCTAAAGTGTGTGTTCTGGGTAGCACTGAGTCACATTAGATTCTGGAAAAGAGGCTCCAGAGTCAAAGAATATGGGTGATTCATCTTTGAGATGTATGTGCAAGTTTGCATACATCAAAGTTTCTGATAAATAGTACAGTGTTTTTAAAAAGCACATTTTACTTTAAGCTAGTATTTTCCAAATATATTTGGCCATAAGACAACCCCTATCTCTTTCTCCTCTTTTAAAAAGCATACAAATTGGTGACCAGCAGATATAATAGTTTATAGTTTACATCTTGTCATAAAATCTTAGAGTTCTAATAAAACGCTCTAAGTGGCAAGAGTAAGATGAAGCTAAGTAAACACGCCTAAAGACTGAAGCCTTCTAATGTACAGTGGGAGAAAATGTAAGGAATCTCCCCTCTTAAAAACAGGAAAACATAAAGGAGCCTATATAAGAAAAAATGTTTCTTCCCCGCCCCCCACCCCCGCCATTTCTCAGTTCCCTTCTAAGTGAAAAACAGAAGATTAAAAAAAAAGCACTATCATCAACAAAAATTCAGAAATATAATCTTGAACTCATGTGATAATCGAAATAATTGTACTAATTCAGATAATCTGAATTCTAGACCTCCTTTGTCATTAACAAATCTCATGACTTCTTCACAAAACAATTTTATACCACTAAGCCTAGAATTTCTCACACAAATGTTTCTATTTATCTCAAATTTTAAGATTTTATGAAAAGAAAAATGGCAAAGTAGAAAGAACAAGGGCTTTGGAGTCAACTCTACCTAATTTGCAACATGGAAGACTTTGGGAATTTACTTCTCCTTAAATCCTTCATATCTAAATTAGGGATATGAACACCTACCTCAGAGGATGACTAATAACAAGTTTAATATATGTGGGCCATCTCCTGGTGTCTGCTACAGAGGTGAGAGTTCTTAACTGTTATTACTGTTAATAGCCAACTTTCAATTCAATTAACAGGTTGCTTTAACTACTGAAGAGGTGAAAAGCAGTCAATAAAATATACAACTTTACAATAAAAATGTCTGAGTCCACTATATGCCTCATCTTTCATTTTCTTTTCGCATGAAGAACAATGACATCTAACACTTACAAAGCACCATGTGTCAGACACTTTTCTAAATGTTTTATGTATGTCATTTTATCTTTCAGCAGTCCTTAAAGATCAGTTACTATTGCTGTATCCTCATTTTTAACATGAGAAACTAGGGCCAGGGCCACAGAGAGAATATCTAACTTGCAGAAGTTTACACAGCTAGTAACTGGTAGAGTCAAGATTTTAACTCAGGCATTCTGATTCTATAGCTTGCTTTTTAAAACACTGCCCTATAATACAGTAGTTTGTGGTCTGTGAGCACACATGCCAAGTTCACTGGTAGAACTTCAAACTTATTACCAACGAGGGTTTGGTATATCTGGGAAAAAAGAAAAGAAGACAGTCTGAAAAGGGAGAAAACTATCAGATTTGAAAATAAGTCCTCCCTGGATATCCATACCTATCTATTTCTGCAGAATTTATCCCAGAATTTGACACGCTCTCCGACACTGAACCCTGACTATCCTTCTTGGTAGGTTCTAATCCATTCTTTATGTCATCAAAATTTTCATATTTGAGAGCTTGGACCAGCTGTAATAGGTACATCAACAGATCCTGGAAAACAAACAAAAAATAAGCCAGTATTAGAAAAATGCAAATGATTATATATAAGTTATGGGTATTCCTAAATATGAAGTTAAACAATTTAATCTACCACTTATCAGTTGTGTTACCTTGGGCAGGTCCCAAGGTTTCTTAACTTCTTGGTGCCTCACTGGGTCCTCTTCTTTAAAATGGCCATAATCATATAAACCTTAGAGACTGAGTTGTGAGGATTAAATTAATTAATAGCAAAAAAGTCACAGAATAGTTCCTGGCACAGAGTAAGTGACCAGTAAACATCCTGTTTAAAATAGTATCCCACTGACATGTATATACTGCTATATTTAAAACAGATACCCAATAAGGACCTGTACAGCACAGGAAACTCTGCTCAATATTCTGTAATAATTTAAATGGGAAAAGAATTTGAAAAAGAATACATACATGTATATATATAACTGAATCACTTTGTTGTACACCTGAAACTAGCACAACACTGTTAATCAGCCATGCTCTAATAGAAAATAAAAAATTAACAACAACAAAAAAAAGCATCCCAAAAGCACAGAAAAAAAACCTAAGAAAAATGATTGAGATGGTTCATACAAAGCTGAGAAATTAACAAAAGATCCTTTTTACAGCAATGGCATTTTAGGCCCAAGATTACATGTGAAACTCCAAACTATTAAGTTTTCAAAGTGTTTCTATTTCATAATGTTTCCTGGTTGGGATTTTTAAAAATATTATACTGGTTTTTTTTTTTTATTTTAAGAGAATTTGAAGTTTAGTGAATTTAGAGAATTTGGGTTGATTCTTAAATGGAAACTACACTGAAGTAGATATTTTAACACTCAGATAAAGGAAGTGTTTATTTTCCTGCCAACTACCAAAATTGGCTTGAAGAAAACAAATTTCTAAACCTAAATTTCTCCTACTTCTCCTGATAAACAGAGATAATTCAGACTGAAAAAAAAACAAAGCATCAAGAAAGTTGTTTTTACCTTTCTGAGTTTTCCCTTAATGTTAAGAATGGAAATATTTTCCATCTTACTCTATAAATACTTCTTAGCCCTTCCCAATCCAAAAGTTTTGCTTTCAAAAATAATTACAAATTGAAGAAACTCACAAAACTCATAAGAAAATTGACAGCATCTATTATCTTCCAGTTCTAATTGCCACTCAGGCAGTCAAAATTCAATTAGGTAATATTAAGACATTGTGATTACCAGTTTAATTTTAGTCACCTTTCCTTGAGCCCAGAAACAAGGATAAATCTCTGGCTAAATATTTATATTTATACTTCATGGATAACTCTTTCCTTCTGTATTTTGCTAACGACTACAGCATTTGTGAGAGTGAAAGTCGCTCAGTCGTGTCCAACTCTTTCTGACCCCATGGACTATACAGTCCATGGAATTCTCCAGAGGAGGCCAGAATACTGGAGTAGGTAGCCATTCCCTTCTCCAGGGGATTATAACCCAGGGATCGAACCCAGGTCTCCCACACTGCAGGCGGACTTTTTACCAGCTGAGCCACCAGGGAAGCCCAGTATTTGCGATTACTTGCTTATTTACTCTTTGTCATTTCCACCATTTAAAAAATTCCATGAAGATGATTACTTTGCAACATCCTATTTTCTGTTATTTAATACCAAAATATATTCTTTTCATCTTTTTTTCTTATACTGACATAGTCAACCTTTTTTATAGTTGCCCAAATGCTGGCAAAAAGCAATACATGTGATTTTACCATTAAATACGAATTATTTTTCACAAAAAACTAAATGAAAGGTTAATTGGCTTAGTGTAGTGTTAGTTGCTCAGTCATGTCTGACTCTTTGCGACCCCCATGGACTATAGCCCACCAGGCTACTCTGTCCATGGGATTCTCCAGGCAAGAGTACTGGAGTGTGGTGCCGTTCCCTCCCCCAGAGGATCTCCCCAACCCAGGGATTGAACCCAAGTCTCTGCACTGCAGGCAGATTCTTTACGTCAAGAGCTCTAGGGAAGCACACTCTGTGATAACTGCCTTATTAATTCTTATTCAAATATATCAGTATCAGTGGCCAGGAAAATCAAATGACTTTATCAAAATACTTACATAGTGTTCTGTTTCTAAAAACAAATTTTAATTGGATCAATAAATGTTTGATTTTCTATTTTCTTATTTAGGATTTATGGCATCTTACAGCTCTAGATATTCTTCTATGTATATTCTAAGAAAAAAATTATATGACAGAAAATTGTGTAATCAAGTATTCTTCTTAGGAGTAATTCAGTTTCACTGCTACCCTTCATTACCAGGCAAACCTTGGAAACACTGCTGAATGTACCACCTGGTGTGCTTTCCCAAGTACAGAAAAGACTTATTGCATGAAATAAAAAAGGTTGCACTATTATTAAATTCCCCAAGAAGGAGAAATTCAGAAGAAAACACATCTTTTTAAGTCATTGATCACAATATGATTGTGTTAGTCATCTGCTTTCTGTATTCAAACTACTCATTCCTTCATTTTTATGAAAATAAATTAACTTCAATAGTAAGTGCAAAGGCTGTTTGTTCATTATATAGTCACATTCAAAAAACATAAAATCCCCCCAGGCACGAAGGATATAAGCATATAAGTAAAGCAAAACAAACAAACAAACAAATCAGATTTCTATCTCAGACAATTCAGTAAAAATTTCTCAAGAGCTATGAAATACTATCCAGATAGTAATCATCATTTTTCTAAAGAAGAAGTTAATTCTAATACTTTAGAATACAAATGCAACATTTCATGTCAAAATCACTATTTTTTATCGAATTAAGAGTAATTCTTCATATATGCATTTATAGTGAGAGACATAGGTTCTGACCTTGGTTCCCAGACAGAAACATATATCCCATACTTCTGGTAAAGTGAAATACTTTCTATTTTTCCTGTACTTTTCAGTCTCCTTGCCTTTGGTCATATTGCTCTCTCCACTTGGAAAGTAAACTCAAGTCCAACTCTGAAAATTCTACTCTTCCTTCAATGTCTATCTCAAATGTCATTTCTTCCTCAAATTCTAATGGAGAATCTCTCTCCTTCTGAGCCACACCATAGTAAGAAATATGGCTTTTAAAAATGCCTTTAAAGAACATTAAACAAATCCAATTCAGAAAGATATTAAAAGACTGGTTAAGATATATGTTACAGATGTAAGGTGAGTTTAACATTAGGAATTCAGCATCTATTTCATATGTAGTATTTATAATACATTAATGTTTTTCAGATAGCATGATGCTATACCTACAAATTATAGGGACCCATCTAATACCTATTAAAACTATAAAGAGACATCACTAAAGAAACTAGATAAAACATAAATATTAAAATAAAAATGTAGTTTTCATTTAACCAACAAACAGAAATAAAAGTGGTGAGGCAGTTTATAATAGTAATGACTGTCACAAAATAAATATAATTTTTTAAAATGTGAAAAAATTTTATGAAAAATTGTGATAAAGGCATATATATTTTGACAATAACTTCAATGCAAGCTACTTATTCAAGAATATGGAAAAACATATACAAAACTCTGTTCACTAATACAGTTACAGCAAAAGATGAGAAATAAAACAACTGCCTACCAAAGAGGCTGACTGGTAAAATAAGTTATAAAATAAACTTGCAATAAAATAGTATGCTGCTGTTTTGAAAGAACAAGGTAGATGTTTAGGTATCCATAAAGTCTAAAACCACAGTATTTTTCTACAGGTTAGATAGACCTTTGACATCATTTGCCTTGATATTCATATGCCTGTGTTTCCAGACTTTACAGACACCAATTACTATATGTCTTAAAGATGAGAAATGTCCAAGATTATACTGTTCAGTTAATAAGGAATGCTTTTAATAACACGTATAGGATATTCCTATTTACCTTAATTTTAAGAGATGTCTTTGGTGGCTCAGACGGTAAAGAATGAGGAAGACCCGGGTTCGATTCCTGGGTTGGGAAGATCCCCTGGAGAAGGGAATGGCAACCCACTCCAGTATTCTTGTCTGGAGAACTTCATGGACAGAGAAGCCTGGCGGGCTACAGTCCATGGGGTCACAGAGAGTCAGACACGACTGAGCGACTTACACTTTCACTTTTCATCATATAAACCATACATGCATACATATGTTTGCAATTTGCATACAGAATATACGAAAAGATATGAGTGACTATTTTTCTGAGGATAAAAAAATGGCTGGAGAAGTGGAATTGTTAAAGGAGCTTCAATGTTACTATTTCATTTATAATTCAAAAGGAAAGCAAATCAGAAAAAAAAAAAAAAAAGATGATAATACAATACAGTAAAGGAACAAACCAAATCCTGTGGGAGCAGAAAAGAAACAAAAATGTCATCGGCTTCCTTCAGTGGTTAAGAGAAGTTTCTCAGAGATGTTGAGGTCTGTGCTTCACCTTGAAGGATGGACAGCAGGAAGACCCCACTAGGAAGATGAAGTAACACATAGATAGGCTTGGGTCCTAAAGGGACTATGGCATCCTGAACAAATTACTGTCCAAATATAAAATGCAGTACTTTTCATTCAAGTTTTTCAGTTGTCCAGGATGTAGATATTTAGACAAAGTGACCTTTGATGTGATGCTATGTTTACATGATTATATTATTATATATCATATGACTATATTAAGGGCTCAAGACAATAAAGAATCCACCTGCAATGCGGGAGATCTTGTGTTCAATCCCTGGGATGGGAAGATCCCCTGGAGAAGGCAATGGCTACCCACTCCAATATTCTTGCCTAGAGAATTCCATGGACAGAGGAGCCTTGCAGGCTACAGTCCACGGGGTCACAAAGAGTCAGACATGACTGTGTGCCTTTCACTTTCATCCTTTGAAATACTAAAAACCATTTGAAGTTCATAAAATCATAAATACCATACTACTCCACAGATAATGCAAAAGCAAAGAGACATTGTATACCAATTAGAAATGAAAGGTACAACATGAATGATTTTAGTATAAAATTGATATAAATTTATAATCTTTCTGCATATTATGTGTATGTACAGTTTTCAAATTTTTTTCCCACATAATTTTTTCTTCATAACTATTAAGTGATATAAATAGCTATTATCACTTTTTTTTTTTTTTGATAGGAAACTGAAGTGAGAATAACACATGTTCCCAAAGACATACAGGTACATAGAGTCAGGTAAAAGCCAAAATTCAAATCTTAATGTACATTTGAATTATCAGTAGAAACTAAATTAAAATTTTTTTTTAAGCTGAGTATACACAATTCATTACTGAACCAAGTAAAGAGAAAGGGAAATCAAGGGATAGTTACCACCTCACTATCTATCATCTCTAAAACCTCAAAAAACACTCCCAATCTAACAACCATATTTTGCAGTTTGGGATTCATGCAATATTTCTATCACTATTCTTTATCTCATAACAAAAATTATAAAATAGCCTAGAAATAGTTCAGTAATTGCACTAATACTATTAATTCCAGAGACAATTAAATGTTTAGCCTCTAAGTTTATAAGGGAATGTCATCAGACAACCAAAAATGATGATTTATAATATTTCTATTTTAACTCTGAACCCATGTTGAGGCGGGCTGTATTGACTACAACCCAAAGATGTTTATCTAAATCCTGACTCATGTCAAACATAAAGACTTAATGACTAAAGTGAAATTTCTAATGAATTTCAAAATAAATACTTCATTATTTTAAATAAATATTGCAATAATTTATTTTTACTTGTGATGTAGTAAAAAAACAATAAAGAAGATAATATGCTGAATCACAATGCTAGGAACTGCTGTTTGATAGGAGAGTGAAAAACATCCTAGTCCAAAAAAATTATACAATATCTGAGAACTGCCCCAGAATAATCTAGTGGAATGTAAGGAATGGGAAGGAAAGAGTAACTGGCATTAGAGACAAAAACAAAATTGTCTATGAGTTGGCAATTGCTGAAAATAGGTAAATTACATGTGAACAGTCACTGTACTACTTTCTTTAGTGTTTAAATTTTACTGTAATTAGATACATATACAACTATCAATTTTAATAAACGCAGCATTTTGCTTCTTGAAATTCAGATACCATTGCTGCTGCTGCTGCTGCTGCTAAGTCGCTTCAGTCGTGTCCGACTCTGTGCGACCCCATAGGCTCCCCCGTCTCTGGGATTCTCCAGGCAAGAACACTGGAGTGGGTTGCCATTTCCTTCTCCAATGACTGAAAGTGAAAAGTGAAAGTGAAGTCGCTTAGTCGTGTCCGACTCTTAGCGACCCCATGGACCGCAGTCTACCAGGCTCCTCCATCCACGGGATTTTCCAGGCAACAGTACTGGAGTGGGGTGCCATTGCCTTCTCCATCAGATACCATTTGGAGCTCAAAATAATGATGAGCACTGCTATATACATATCGAGGCTTAAGAAGAGTCACCTTATATTCCATAAGCCGTTATGTTTGAGAACACATTTCCTCTACAAAAATTAGTAAGTTATAAAAAAATTAGTGAATTCATCTACCTGATTAGGAATTACTAAAATTCAACATTTAGCAATGTTTTGGGTCAACACAGTTTCCAACCTTCCCAGGTGGCCTTATATATATATAAACAGCCACCATAAAGCTTGCAGTCTTTCTCTTGCAGAGGATTCAAAACCACCTTAAAAAAATTTACTTACACACACAATTGTCAGTAGATTAAAGTTTAAAGGAGGAGTCTGAAAAAGAATAAGATGACCATGCATCTCCATGCTTTAAAGGCCCCAAAGGCTTTTCAAAGCTACAATTAAATGTGGCTTGTTGTAGACTGACTGATAGAGGGGATCTGAATTATTCCCTAGCTGGTACTGCGTTAAACCATTTTTCATTAGAATTCCTTTTTCGAGACAGAGCAATACAAGCTCTGCTGCCAGGTAAATGTCCTGGGGGAGGCTGTCCCATCATGTAACAGGTCAGGAAGTAAATTTTCATTTCACAGAGGAGTCCCTGGAGGAATATTTTAATTTGGCTTCTAAAAACACACATAGTATATCCTCTTCCCTTCTAAAACTCCACCCCCGCCCCCCACACATACACGCACACAGGTCCTAGTTTAAAATATACCCAGTTGCAGAGGAGTAGCAAACACTAAGGCACCTCATCATCCGCCTGCCGTAATCGGGCCACAGCGTAGCGCCTTACTGTTGGATTCGTGTAATGAGAGGACAACAGCTCCAAGGAATCCTCTACATCCATAGGCTTCCACTTGCCTAGAAGTTCCAGTGCCTGTTTGGCCTCCTGAGGTAGATCCCAATTAACACATTTCAAGAACTTTGTCAAAGCCTAAAATCAGAAAAGGTTTAAAAATTAGAAACATCTTATTCTGGGAAAGGGGGAATCAAGGATGAGGAGGCAGAGCTCAGCTTGGACCTGACGGCAGAGTCATAAAGTCAATGACAGATTTCTCACATAAACACTAGACACAGTCTGAGAAAAACGCTGCAGGACCAAGGGGCGGGGGTGGAGTGAGGGGGTGGGAAGTGCCTGTTCCTTGTAACTTTACTTTTTTTTTCAGAGCACTACAAAGCACTATGAAGCTTTAAATTTTCTTCAACTTTTCGTCATTATGCTTTCACTATTTTAAAATACTGCAAGACTCAACACAAGGAAATCGCTGAGACATGTCTCATGAAGTCTGAGATGTCTTAAGAGAAAAGCTTCATTTTACAATATCAACATGTGAGATATAAAACATTGCAACCAAAGAATGAAAGAGTCCAAAGCCAAGAAGGGTAGAACTCCATTCAAGAACACATCCTAGAGGCAACAGTTTCCCTAGATACTCACATAGCATGACTCAAATGAAGTTGAGTATGTATGTCTCTCTTAACAGAGAGAAGTAACTACAGAAAAAGAGAGACAGTTAAAAAAAAAAAAAAAAACCTCTGCAAAAACTAGTATAAATATAGATAAATACACAGGAGCATTGGTTTCTGTACATTCATTCTATGATTCAGCTGGCTGTTTGTAAAATCTTTCTGGAATCTCCCTTCTTTAGAAAGGCAGCCAATTCTTCTTAAGACTGTCAGGTGAGGAAGCTACCTTGGAGCATATCATTCATGGCTGCATAACAATAAATGCTTTTTAAAGAAAGGTGTGTACCTGTTTTTCATAAAAAAAGCAATCCCTATCGCCAGATCTCCCTACTAACAACACTTTGCTGGCTGATATCAATACATTTTCTTCTTTTTCTATGAATTCATCTCTTGAACAAAGATAACTTTAAAATTTTAAATTCTTGCTTCATTCAACTAAAAACATTTTCATTAGTAAACTAACCAAGTTTAAAAAAAAAAATGTTCCCTTGAATAATAAAACACAATTACTTATTAGTATGACATAAAATTAATCTTCATTCCCATTCCCTAACTTATTGTTATTTAACTTATATGTGGAGTACATCAGGCAAAATGCTGGGGTGGATGAAGCACAAGCTGGAATCAAGATTGCCAGGAGAAATAGCAATAACCTCAGATATGCAGATGACACTACCCTTATGGCAGAAAGTGAAGAGGAACTGAACAGCCTCTTGATGAAAGTGAAAGAGGAGAGCGAAAGCTGGCTTAAAACTCAACATTCAAAAAACGAAGATCATGGCATCGGGTCCCATCACTTCATGGCAAATAGAAGGGGAAACAATGCAAACAGTGACAGACTTTATTTTTTAGGGCTCCAAAATCACTGCAGTTGGTGACTGCAGTCATGAAATTAAAAGACTCCTGCTCCCTGGAAGAAAAGCTATGACAAACCTAGACAGCATATTAAAAAACGGAGACATTACTTTGCCAACTAAGGTCCATCTTGTAAAAGTTATGGTTTTTCCAGTAGTCATGTACGTATGTGAGAGCTAGACCATACAGAAAGCTGAGCACCGAGATCTGATGCTCTTTAACTGTGGTGCTGGAGAAGACTCTTCAGAGTCCCTTGGACTGCAAGGAGATCCAACTAGTCCATCCTAAAGGAAATCAGTCTTGAATATTCATTGGAAGGAATGATGCTGAAGTTGAAGTTCCAATAAAAAGACCCTGATGTTGGGAAAGATTGAAGGTGGGAGAAGGGGACACAGAGGATGGGATGGTTGGATGGCATCACTGACTCAATGGACATCAGTTTAAGCAAGCTCTTTGAGCTGGTGATGGACAGGGACACCTGGCGTGCTACAGTCCATGGGGTTGCAAAGAGTCAGACACGACTGAGCAACTGAACTAAACTGAACTGAACTGAACTTATTCTTGACTTAACTAAATTATGGGATAAAAGCACTATGGAGTGCTCAAATTTGTATATAATCTGAGTGAAGTGGCTTGCCCATCATCTCAAAATATTGGACAGGCTAGACTTAGAATCCAAATCCATTGACTTTCAACCCATGCATGTTCTACCAGATGGTTTCTCCTTACCAGTAAGAAACTACTATCTCCTAATTAGCAAGCCCCTGGGAGCCATTACTCCACCAACACGTATCCCCTAAATCTGTTGTACAAAAAAAAAAAAAAAAGGGGGGGGGGCACATGTGGAGGGTCATTTTCCGGGTCTCAAATGAGTCCCTGGGACTGGCTGCCTAGTGAAGGTCCTTGGCTTCACACAAGAACCAGCCACAGTAAAGTGAAAGCAGATTTACATAGAGAGATACACACTCCATAGACAGAATGTGGGCTGTCTCAGAAGGCACAAGTGACCCTGAAATACAGGGGTGGTTAGTTTTTATGGGCTAGGTAATTTCACAGGCTAACAAGAGGGAGGATGATTCCAACTATTTTGAGGAAAAGGCAGAGATTTCCAGAACTGGACCAGCACTGACTTTGTGGCCTTTTATGGTGGCTTCCCTGGTGGTTCAGATGGTAAAGTGTCTGCCTGCAATGCGGGAGACCCAGGTTTGATCCCTGGGCCGGGAAGATCCCCTGGAGAAGGAAATGGCAACCCACTCCAGTACTCTTGCTTGGAAAACTCCATGGACAGAGGAGCCTTGTAGGCTACAGTCCATGGGGTCTCAGAGTCGGACATGACTGAGCGACTTCATTCACTTCACTTCACTTCACTTCACGGTTGGCCTCGGGAACTGTCATGGCACTAGAGGGTGTGTTATTTAGCTAACGTATTACAGTGAGTGCAAATGAGGCTCAAGGTCTCCTGGAAGTCATATTTTCTGCCACTTTGGGCCTATTTAGGTTCCAATCAGTTTTTGTGGATCCTGTTCTTAATGGCTGCTTCATTCTTTTAATGGTTATGCCCTGCCTCCTTTCTTCCTGTCTCTAATCCATTCCTAATTCTCTTTGATTATTTCCTGGCAGTATTTCCCACTGTTTCCTTCAGACTGACTCTCACTATACCAAACATCTAGGGTTTGGCACAGCCTTCAAGCTAAGAGTTTCTCTTCTAATCACTTCATGATCTGTCAGATATTCAAGTTGCAAGTGATTTATTAGCACAACCTCCGACTATCGGCACAAATTTACCATATAATATCTCTGCCAAAAAGAGACTCAATATTTACCTAAGTAATTTCAGTGATTAATTTGCAATGTACTCACTGTATTTATAGACAGTGAAGCCATTTTTTTTTAAAACCTTGACTTCTTTTTCAAAACATTCCTTGATACCTCTTACCATAATCCAAACCTTTAATTCCCAATAACTCTCACTGCCCCTCTATGCTTCAAACAAGCTAACCTATTTTATACAGGACGGTCTAACTCCTATCTATAAGGAGTTGCTTCCTTTCTTATGCTCTTTGTCAAAACAGTAGTGTCATCTTCTTTAAGGCCAACTTGTCAAAATATCAACTTTTTCAGGAAGTTTTCAGCAACTTTCAGCTCTTCTCTCAGTAGCTGCTTCAATTTTACATTCTTCTTTTAAATGACTCTCTTCTAACTACCAAATGCTTTTCTGGGCATTCTAATGTCTACAACTGGAGTTTGCATTCCCCAGCGATAGCCAGCCATTTCTTCTGTACCTTCTGCACATCATTTAAGTGCTCTCTCTCCATAAAAGCACATGGATGGCCCTCCTTATTCTATGTATTTATTTTTTACTTCTTAAATGTATTTCTAGATTGAATGTGGAAATAAAGCAATACTTCCTAAATAACTACAGTGAAAGCTTTTCCACTTCACAGTATATCCACAGTCTTAATGAAGATGTGCTGGTATGTACTTACTATAAGCAAATCTTGTAGCAAACTGATGTACTCAATTTAGTAACTGAAACCATCTAACCCTCAGATTTACAGATTTAATAGTAAGATTTATGGAGTATACTGCTGCCAGGGACTGTACAAAGATTTCACAACCTGGTAATGCTAAATGGGACAAAGGTAAACAAGGAGATAATAGAATGAAGGTGGAAACAAGAAGAGGAATGAGAAAGAAAGGAGTGTAAGAATTTGAAGTCAGAAATAGTAATGATACTTTATTTCAGGTGCTTTACAGATGCTTTATTGATCTATATAAAACAAAGATAGAGGATTCAAATGCAATTTTATACCTAGGACTTCCACAGATAATTGCAGAGTATAGGTTTTAGAGGAAAGGTGTTTGGGTTCAAATCTTAGTTTCCAGCTCCATCAACAATTACTGAGTCACATGGAGCACATTATTTAACTTTTAAGTGTTCTATCTCATAAGTTTATATAAATATTAAATAAGTTAATGATACAGATGTTTAAAACAGTATATATACAATAAATAGTTGATAAATGCTTCTGATGTTACTGTCAAATGTTAACATTATCACAATATTTTGTTAACCTCCTTTCTGATCTTAGAATCACCTCATTGTTATCTCCTACTTTTAGAATCATGATCACACTGCAGAGCTGCAAACACTACTTATCATATATATTTCTACTATTAACTTCTACCAACTCGATTTTTGGAAATTTCTACATTTCCAAAATGTAGAACAGGAAAACCTGTTCTGCTCAAGACACTTCTGACACCCTAATTCTCTGCAGACACTGAGTATCCTGCAACTCAACTGAATTCTGATACTCAGTGCAGAACTCAGTGCAAGACTGCTTCCCATCTCAGATGCTAAGAGCAAACATTGGGTCCTCAGGTACCCAGACTTCAGACCAACAAGGACACATACTGGGGGTTCCCATGGCTGATCTTCCTCAGGCTCAATAGTTGCTATAATGACTCAAAGAACCGAGGGTACTAGTTTACTTATTATTGCTGGTTTATTATAAAATATATAAATGAATAACCAGGTGAAGAAACACACTAGGTGAGGTCCGGAAGGGTCCCAAGCACAGGAGCTTCATCTGTCCCCATAGTTAGGGATGCAACCTCCTGGCATATGGAGGCACTCACCAACCCAGAAGCTCTATGAACTCCATTGTTACAGGTTTCCAGAGATCCCATTACACAGGCACAACTGATTAAATCATTAACTATTCTTGGGTTCTAGCTCAAGTCCCAGCCTCTATCCAATCCCCTATCCCTGCTTCATCTCTAGAGGTCAAAGGTAGAGCTGAAAGTTCCAACCCTCTAATCAAAACTGCAGCTCTTTTGGTGATGAGCCTCCCATCTCCAAGAGTCACCTCCTTAGCATAAATACAGGTATAGTTGAAAAGGGCTTATTTTGAAAAACAAAAGATGCTCTTCTCATTCCTACCACTCAAGAAATTCCTAGGGTTTTAGAAACTCTGTGTTAGTAACCAGAGATGAAGATCAAATATATTATTTCTTATTGTATCACCATATCACAGCTATTTTAATATTATAAATTCAGAAAATTCAAAACCAATATATCTCCTTATCCTGATATTTTCACTTGCCATATTTCTTTATTTCAGGTGCTCAGGACTAATTCTTGGCAATTACCTCCAAGTAATTTTATATATTTTCGTCTCCTTCCTCTGCCCTCCAATACAGCTCTCAAAATCCATATATGAACCTCCTAATTATGTCTCTTTCTTCACTGTCAGCTCTGCTCCAATCTACCTGGTTCATCTTCCTTAAAACATCACTTGTTAAGATACATTCTTGGCTTTACGGGTTTCCTTTTGCGAGTGATACTCAACTTTGAATCATAGAATTCAAGGCTCATTACAGTCTGACTCCATCTTTTCTATTTAAAGAACATTTCATATAAACATTTCTCTCTCCCAAACCTAACACTCTTACTCATGGTTTTCTTTCCCATGAAAAACGATCATCAAATAAGAATGACCACTAAAGTTTGTTCAAACTTTAGGACCAATCTTATTTCTGTAAAACCTCCCTCATATCACAGCACATTAATCTTGTTCTCCTTCACATCACTATTCTAGTAATTACCTAACTACTAACTAATGAGACAAGGACCCTTTATCAGTTACCATCCTATACTTCTCCATTTAGGTTATCTATAATTATCTTTTCCCCCAGACAATCTGGGCCAGGCAGATCCCCTGGAGAAGGGCATGGCAGTCCACTCCAGTATTCTTGCCTAGAGAATCCCACAGACAGAGAAGCCTGGTGGGCTTCAGTCCATAGGGTTGCAAAGAGTCAGATATAACCGAAGAGATTTAGCAGGCACACCCAAACAATTTTAATCTATATGAAATTTATAGTGACATAGTATCTCAAAGCCCAGAGCCTTAAATAACACTAGGCCAAGAGCTGATACCAATTGTGTGCTGAACTGAGTTCATTTATGCCATGGTATGCCATCAGCATCTTGCCAAGAGACACAAGTAGGACTACTGTCCTGATGTCACTGTCTCAAAAGCAGCCTCAGAAGCGCAGTCTGTCTGCATCACATCACCTTCACCATATGACTATTCCTACTGTTTTGTTCCCTAAGCATAGTAGAAAGATAGTAATATGATGGTTATCTTTAACATTTCCACAAGAAGAAAGGACATTTACCATGTTAAAAGCTGAATTCAGAAAGTTATAATATTCACACTTTTGGTTCCACAAAAACGAGTCACTTTGTACGTCTATGGACCATAAATTTAAAAATACTTCATAAAAAAAAGTAAAAATACTTTATAAATTTAACTGATTTTATTGAACAAACTTATTACTATGAACTTTTCAGGTGCAACATTAAGTCTAGACTAGAGGGCTTTTATCTGAAATACTTAAGGCAGGTCATTTAGGAAAAAATAGGTGGAAAGAACAAATTTAATTAAAAAATAAATAAGAAATATAACTTTGTAAGAACCAATTTCCACTAACTTGTTTCCTGAGCACTGCTTTCTTGCTAGAAATCTTTTTCAGCCTTAGGGCTCAAATGTCAAATAACCTAAATCACAGTTCCTGAGAAACTGGCATTGAGCGAATTTCTTTTATAAATAAATTAAGGGACAGTGGTAGAGAGTATTTATTTTCTACAAAACCCATTTTAAATTATTACAAAGATACAAATGTGGCTATGTGAATAATTCCTTTGGTCATTTCAAGAACAATATATATTCGATTTTCTGAAAAGTGCTTCCAAATAGTAAAAAAATAGCATTCACCTTACTCTAGTGATCATAAGAACTCTATAATATGTCCTGTGAATTGAAGTTTCATCACCTACCTTTTAAAAACTTGAAATCAACTAGTTAAATGAAATCTGTCAAATACTTTATATCATGTAAGCATTTTATTTCTTTTACACATACCTAGAGGTAACTGAATTTCAGGGGGAAGTGACAACTTGTTTAAACAATTTTCCTTGGAAGTTTTTCTATCTAAGGGAGTTCTGCTTTGCAAATCTGTGATTCTTGAACCTATACATTCTAACAGGTTTAATTCAATATCTTGCTGTTTATTTTTAGACAAAAAAACTGCATTCAAGATGCAATTTCTGTGAATAAAGTTATTCTTCATTTAGTAGAGTATTATGATACTAACTCACTTTTTTTTAAAAAACACAAAAATCACAAATCTGTGCTTCTGTTGATGATTCTTTCCTTTCCTTGCAGGGATAAAAAGAATAACACTCAAAAGCTACAGCAAACTTAAAATTCCTCTCTCACTCTTATTATAGATGTAAAAGAGAATGAGTATGGTTCATCCACAAAGAATTTCTCAAGGCATCAATAAAAGATAGAAAAGAAAAGCTGAAGAGTTAAAATGAGCTGTAACTGGATTTGTATCCAATCCCCAGGCCATGGACTGGTACCGGTCCGTGGCCTATAAGGAACCAGGCCACACAGCAAGAAGTGAGTGGACCACCTAGCAAAGCTACACCTGTATTTATAGCTGTTCCTCAAGGCTCCCATGGAAGAAGCAAGACAAATCTCTGATGGCTCAGTGGTAAAGAATCCACCTACAGTGCAGGAGACGCAGGTTCGATCCCTGGGTCACACAGATCCCCTGGAGGAGGAAATGGCTACCCACTCAAGTATTCTGGCCTGAAGAATCCCACGGACAGAGGAGCCTGGCGGGTTACAGAACATGGGGTCACAAAGATTCACACAGGACTGAGCGACTAAGCCCACAACACAACATAAACTAAAAGAGACTTAAAGTTCACTATAACTGAATCAACTCATATTAAATGTGAGGAAGCTAAAGTAGTCAAAAAGCTTCTTCATGACAATAAACAGCAATAAACCATAAGCCTCAAAACTAAGTCTCTATACTCCAGTCGAGTACTGACTGTGTGTGCTAAGTCGCTTCAGTCGTGTCAGACTCTTTGCAATCCTATGAACTGTAGCCCCGCCAGGCTCCCCTGTCCAGGGGATTCTCCAAGTAAGAATACTGGAGTAGGTTGTCATGCCCTCCTCCAGAATATCTTCCCGCATCTCTTAGGTCTCCTGAATTGGCAGGCGGGGTTCTTTGTCACTAGTGCCACCTGGGAAGGCCCCCTAGTACTGACTACTTCATCACAATTCTCTCTCTCATCGGATACTGGCCCCAGGTAGCTGAGGTGCACATGAAAGGAATGATTTCAGTGAGCCCAGAAGGAAACTTTATTTACTCCGTAGCTTCAGTATGGAAGGCAATGTGTAGTTCTGACCTACCCTCTCTACCCTCATCTCACGCTCGATGCCATTCTACCAATTCATCATTTCAGATTATAGTTCTCATCCTCTCTCACTAGCCACATCTCCAGAATTCTACAGCTCTTTGCCAGCCACCCAGGCCCAAAGAGGCAAAAGTTAAGCCTCATATAAAAAAGTATGTTTTCACAGAACTAATTTACTTCTATGAAAAGAGAGAAGACAGAAGTGAGTCAACATTTAACTCTGCACCTACTATGCACTAAGGACTCAACTGGGTTATTCATGTGTATTATCTCACCTGTGAAGAAGGGCTGTCATAATTAGTAAAATGAGGAAACAAAGCTCCCAAAGAAATCTGCTTCACCTTACCCAGAAAGAGTAAGCTGCAGTGCTGGAAACTGAACCCGAATCTGACTTAATCCATTTAGACACTCTCCACACATCAACAAAGAGGTACATGTGTCTTTGTGTGTATAGTTTCATAATTTTTAAGAAATGGAGCAACATATATTGCTCTAGAAACATTTTAATAAAAAGTTGACAATTAGTCTGTATTTCTGTGACGGTTTTGCTCATTAGCAACAAAGTTTATAGATAAATTTGATATATGAAAATATTCAAGAAACTCACTTTTTCTTGATTAGTAAGATAATATCTAAACTTCCATACAAGATCTTGTTCTTCATATGTAAGTTGCTTGGTTGGTGGATAACTCACAATAATCTAAAACAAAGAAAAAAAGAACCACTTAGTCAAATTAAAAAAAAAAAAAAAAGCCTGCTATCTATTTCCATTTCATTTAAAATTTTCCATTCATTTAAATATATCTGTAATTACTACAGAAAAAAGGAAAATGTACATGAAGCTAAGTAAGACATAAATCTGCTGTACCTATCAGTTCAAAAAGGACATTGTTAAGAGTGTGAAGGGAGAAAAAGATAAATAAAAGTTAAGCCTCACATAAAAGAGTATGTTGTTACAGAGCTAACTTACTTCTGTTAAAAACACAACAAACCCAAATAACCAAAGTCTCACCCCACCAAACTACTGCCTGCAAGATAGGCTCAAGGGCGTACTGTACAGCATGGGAACAGAGAGAACGATTTGTAATAACTATAAATGGAAAGTAACCCTTAAATTTGTATAAAGAGTTAAAAAAAATAAAAAAATAAAAATGAGGGAGGAAAAAGCCCCCACTAACACACACACAAGAAAAGGAAAAAAAACTCAAAACAAAAAACCACAATAAACTTTTCTCTTGTTAATGGGTTCCCTTGATAGCTCAGTTGGTGAAGAATCTGCCTGCAATGCAGGAGACCCCGGTTTGATTCCTGGGTGAGGAAGATCTGCTAGAGAAGGAATAGGCTACCCACTCTAGTATTCCTGGGCTTCCCTTGAGGCTCAGCTGGTAAAGAATCCACCCACAATGTGGGCAGACCTGGGTTCAATCCTTGGGTTGGGAAGATACCCTGGAGAAGGGAAAGGCTACCCATTTCAGTATTCTGGTCTGGAGAATTCCATAGTCCATGGGGTCACAGAGAGTTTACTCCACTGAGCAACTTTCACTTTCACTTCACTTTCTCTTGTTAAGCCAACAGGAGACCTCTCTTAGACAATGTATCTTAGGGCCAGTTTCTAAGAATACTATATTAAGAAGACATACTATTTGTAGCTCTGTCTCTAGGGCTAACATAGTTCCTGAAAGCCCCAAAATGATACAGAACGACAGAAATGTTAAGCTGTTGGAACTACATAGGATTCATTAACCTGCATCTGAATCACTTTTAAGTGATGTGCTATCACATGAGCTGCAATCAAAATAGCCACTCAATTATTTTTACATTAATATTTTTTAAATGCTCTTACATTTAGCTGATCTCTTGTGGCAGCATTAGGTTTGAGATCGTGGTCAGAAGGTCCACTTCTTAAACTCCGGGCAAGTTTGTGATGTTTGCTCTCAACTAAATTCTCCTATAAATTATTTAAAAACATTAACCAACAATATAAATTTCACCAATAATCAGTTTCAATAGTCACTCAAAAAAAGCAAATAGTTACTTAAGACCAGTTTATAATACTGACTATTTTCTTCTTGTTACAACTGTAGTCTCCTCTGTATCTTGTGGTGACAGGGAAAGCTAAGTAAGCTTGCGTATGCTTCACCAAGTACTGGTCCACATGCGCATGCCATCCCAGGTCCTTGTTTTAACTCCTCATTGTATTCAAGGTTTTAGTCTAGCCAACCAAATGTCACCTTCACTCCAAAAATCTCCCTTGGCAACCCAGACTAAAGCTCCCTTTTCCTAGGAGTAACTAGTAACTTTGTGATATAATCATACTATCACCTTAAACTGCCAGTAATAACCTAGCGCAGTGACAATGACCAAATGCTTGACTATATTATCTACGGCCAAAATCATAATAAGATTTGAACACACTACTGTTGCTTAAAGAGACCTTATTTTATTCATTTTTACATGTATGAATTGCCTGTTCATGTATTTTTCCTAATTTGCAATTGGATTTTTGGTCCTTTACTCTTCAGTATTAAGAGTTTTGACATACTAGATACGCAGCCCTTTGTGATGTATGTCACAAATAGTTTCTCCCAGTTTGTCAACTGTCTTTTGACTTTGTTATGGTGTTTTTGCCATGCAAACTTTTTTTAACATAGTCGAATTTACCAATCATTTCTTTTGTTGCCTCTGGATTTTGACTCAGCTTTATAAGTCCTCACCTACACTGACAGTAAAGTACCAGTTCAGTTCAGTTGCTCAGTCGTGTCCGACTCTTTGTGACCCCATGAACCGTGGCATTCCAGGCCTCCCTGTCCATCACCAACTCCTGGAGTCCACCCAAACCCATGTGCATTGACTCGGTGATGCCATCAAATCCTCTCATCCTCTGTCATCCCCTTCTCCTTCTGCCCTCAACCTTTCCCAGCACCAGGGTCTTTTCAAATGAGTCAACTCTTCGCATGAGGTGGCCAAAGTATTGGAGTTTCAGCTTCAACATCAGTCCTTCCAATGAACAGTTAGGATCCAGTTAGGATCCATTTTATAATATTTAAATCCCTGATTCATTTGGAGTTTTTCCTTATGTATGGTGTGAGGTAATGTATGGTATGGTAATTTTATCTTTTTCTAAATGGCTCTTCCCCAGCACTATGCTCCAGTGATGAAAAGTCACCTTTATCAATTTCCTTATGTACTTGGACTTATTTCTGGGATTTTTAGACAGTTTTATCAGTCTATGTGTATATGTACATATGCTAGTATCACACTTACACAGTCTGTTTTATTGTCTGATACAGGGATAAACCAGCTTGGTGGTACTCAAAGTTTGCTATATTCCTCTATTTAGTTAATACTAATGGCTACAAATTAAATTTTTTTAACACAGCAGATAAGGGTACCTCGCTTTTTTAAAAATATCTTTTGTTTTGTCCTTTCTCAATTGCATTTAAAACTAAAAAAATTTAATAGAGGTCTAACATTTTTGATTTTTTTAATTAACCTGTAATTGTTGATGAGCATTTAGGAAAAAACACACTAAATAAACAGACCTCTCATTTACCTGACATTTTGGTACAAGCTACATGAAAGTAATATGGTTCCAATATGACAAAATTTGTATACACTCATCCATTTTGAAGGTAACTCTTTATGTGTTTCCTATATCCACAATGTAAAAGACAATTTGATCTTATAATGAAAACTCAGTATCCATTTTAGATCTATTGAAACAGTGGCTGACTTTATTTTTCTGGGCTCCAAAATCACTGCAGATGGTGACTGCAGACATGAAATTAAAAGACAGTTACTCCTTGGAAGGAAGGTTATGACCAACCTAGACAGCATATTGAAAAGCAGAGACATTACTTTGTCAACAAAGGTCTGTCTAGTCAAGGCTATCGTTTTTCCAGTGGTCAAGTATGGATGTGAGAGTTGGACTATAAAGAAAACTGAGCACCGAAGAATTGATGCTTTTGAACTGTGGTGTTGGAGAAGACTCTTGAGAGTCCGTTGGACTGCAAGGAGATCCAACCAGTCCATCCTAAAGGAAATCAGTCCTGGGTGTTCATTGGTGGGACTGATGAAACTGAAACTCCAATACTTTGGCCACCTGATGCGAAGAGCTGAATCATTTGGGAAGACCCTGATGCTAGGAAAGATTGAGGGCAGGAGGAGAAGGGGACGACAGAGGATGAGATGGTTGGATGGCATTACCAACTCGATGGACATGGGTTTGGGTGAACTCCAGGAGTTGGTGATGGACAGGGAGGCCTGGCGTGCTGCAGTTCATGGGGTAGCAAAGAGTAGGATGCAACTGAGTGACTGAACTGAACTAAACCTATTTATTATGGTTTAGTTAAACCACTCTATTTTATTATGCGAGGCTTGGGAACGGGAGAAGTACTTAGATGTTTGTTTCTACAATTCCCAAGTGATCTTTTTCTTCCAAATTTTTATTCCCCTTTCCCCATTTCTTCCTTTGAAGTTAGGCCCTCAGCCATTACTTCCTGCTCTAGTGACCTGTATTTACGCTAATCATCATGTTTCCATCTTCCAAAGTATTACTTTCAATCTATTTTGCTCTGATTAGGAAGGTAATTAGTCTAATTAGAAATGTGTAAAATAAGAATAAAATAGTTCAGAGTAACATAAATGAATTCTAAGTGTGAATATCATAGTTTATATTGTGCTGTCAAAAAGGATTTTTTTCTGGAACTTTCTAAATCTGAAGTCATCAAATTAAACATCTGGTACAAAGTAAGAATTCTTCCTCTTTCTTATTCCTGAGAGAGCTGTCATCTCAACAATTCATAAGCAGGTATCTCAAAATCATCCAAGAAACCATAATCCAAACTGAACAATTCGGGTAACTTCCCTATTTTTCACTAAAATCAATCTCCCTAAAATTTTTAACCACTGATCTTACTGTTACCTTCTGGTATAAATAAATTCCCCTTCTATTATGAGGACAATCTTTCAAATACTTGTTTCTCCAAATCTTATTTCAAGATCACATTCTACAGCTCTTTCAATAATTAAAATAAAATGGTTTACCAACACTGCATTATCCAAGCTTTATGATAAGGTAGTATTTCTTATAAATATTCCATTTGAATCTGATTCCATATGGCTGAAGTGAATTTATTATTCATTTTTAATAACCAATGAAGTTACAGATACACTTTTTAGAAAGTATATGAGGTGGATATAAGTCATAATCAGTCTGGGGAAAAGAACTTTCATTAGAAATTTGACAGTGACTCACCATAGACATCTGAGGGTCAGGAACTTTCACTATCTCAAAGCTTGTTAAAATTGGAGATGACTCATCACCATCCTGGATCACAATGCAACAAGTTCAAAAAAATACATACATATATATATTTAACCAAATGGCAAGAGACAATACGTGAGCATGTGTACTCTAATGTATTTTAAATTTTAAATAACATCATCCCTCCTTTTAAAAAATTATCATCTTTCAGCTATATTTTAAATTCATTTGCTATACATACATATCCATTTGTTATCTTCTGTTGCTGATGAAATATTTTGAGAAAATAAAATTTAACAATAAAAAAACCTGCATTATATAGTTATTAGAGATATAATGTCTGGAAAATTAGTAGATTATCTTTGTCAGGATTTTGTTTTAAACTTTGTTTATAATGACTAAGTCAAAATAATATGTCCTAATTTTAAAACTCAGAACAAAAAATCAAAGAGTATAATTAAAATATGGCACAATGGATGTGTCACATTATTTGCAAAAATCACTTAGCAGATTTTGGTAATTTTTCAAATTACCACAATTAAGTTCCACTCAGAAAAGTAGACTTTTACATGTGGGTCAACATTACTCAAAGTTATACCCAACTAGAAACTCAGCAATATTGCTTCTCAGAGGACACTTACTCAACACCATGCAAGCTAGAATAACAAGAATCAATTCTTATGAAATAAAACTGTCTTATTTTGTTGGCATTATCATTTTTGAAGAACTCTGGCTTTTATTTTTACCCAATTCAGGGAAGAAAGGTAATTTGGCCTAATAAATGTCACTGCATACATCCTGGAAAAGGGTAAACTAATTTAGGTTGAAACTCATTTCCTCACAATTGTATGCCTAGCATCAAATTTTTCTGTCAACTTCCAAATGCTAGTATATTTTCAATTTTACATATGTGTAACAAAATCAGGGGAGACTGAAAGAGGGGGAGTATTGTGACTTTACTTTAGGTTCAGTAATTGAGTCTTAGAGAAAACCACAAATTCCCACAGCTGTTGTTTAACAGGCTGGTTCTCAGTCACAACACCAAAAAACACATTTATCAACCCAACTGTGACAAGTAATCTTCACTAAGGCTATCTGTCACAGAAGACAGGTGACAAGAAAGTCTATTTCCATTAGAGTCAATGCACTGGCCCAGCAATCTTTACACTAAGTGGAAATATGACAGGAAAGGTAGACAGGCATTAATTTATGGGCAATTTTCAAGAAGCAGTTAGAAAGGGGTCAAGAACCTTTTCAAAAATACTTGAAATTCTTCTAATTTCTATTCTGTTATTATTTCATCTATTATCAAAGCTATCTTTCAAAAGATCCTTCACATCTCCAGTGTTTGAAAATACCATCACCATTAGCATGCTTTTGCAATATAAACTCCATATGGGTGGGAAATATTGCTTTTAATGAAATTGCATATATTAAAAATTAAAAACGTGATTTTATTAAAATGTATTGGTAACAAAACAATTTCACTCACATACATTACCCTTTCTTTTTAACAGTTTTTCTAATGAATAAACAGTGTTAAATAGTTTAACTTCCTATCTTTTTTCCCTCCCCCAGAGAATATAATTTATAAAATAAAAAGCTGAAACAAGTTAACTTTTTCTAACCTTTTTTCTAAAGGAAGGGGTAAAAAAAGGTATCTTTTTTCTAAAGATAAAGGGGAAAAAAAAAAAAATATATATATATATATATATAACCTTGCAAAGTACCAGAAAAATGATCACAAACTAACTATACAAATCCTAAACCTTCATTATGAAAACATCTTTCAAATAGTAATTTAACAGCTATAAACCATGTATTTAAAAAAAAAAAATCACTCGTTGACAACTTTAACAAATAACACTAACATGTAAATGCAATTTCAAAGCACTACTTCTTACGAACAACTTAGCTCTATGATGGAAGAAATATTATTCTATTATGCCATGTATCAAAAGTCTGTCCTCACACTGATTCTGACTTACACCATCCTCATAAGCACTTGTCTCAGTACTTTCACAATAACAGAAGGTGTCTAGTTTATGTGTTTTTGAACTCCACATACTATTATTTCTGTAGTACTGAAATGAAGACCCATCAATAAGCATTTAAAGCACAGATATTTTTCAAGTAGCTAGATATCAAACACGCAACCACTTTCTTTTGGTAATGAACAAACCAGAGCAAATTCATAACTGCGTACTTTTACCACTCAGACTAATGATAACATGGTTTTCTTAATTTTGCATGTACTTTATAAATAAATGAACATTTAAAAGGTCTTTCATAAGCTTACTTATGCTTAGGGTCACATATACAGTTTCAACACATTATATACATACTTATATACAAACATACCCTTAACATTCAATAGCCTAACACATAAAAAATATGATACCCTCTTTTTACTTTTCAAGTGGATACTAATTGTTAATGAAGCTATTGCTTTAATGTCCTACTTGCCAGTTTAGAGAACAATTAATCAAAAAGTTTTTAATCTCTTGCATATTTATTGAATTCTGTAACCCAGAAATGCATTACATGAATGATCAACTTTTGTAATCTTGTTCTAGCTAAATGATTTGATTTGTATATATAAAAACAGCTGCAGCTGACAGCTGTCTACTGCCATCCTGTAGCCAAATAATTCATCCCAGCAGGAACAATAGTAATTTTTCTAATGTTTCCCCTCCCCTCTACCTTAGAGACCATAAACAGTTCCAAGGAAAATACCTTTTCATAATAAACAATACCATATTCCTTATCATCACACTTGACACATCGAAACTCAACCATCAAGTACATGAAATTAGAACTTCGTTTTTCACTCTAAAAAAGAAAAAAATTATGAAAAATGATTTCCTTCAACACCAGTTTGTCTCTTATTCCCAATTCAGTAGTACATGGAATCCATCAAATACAAGTTAAAATGTAACAAATGTTTATGTCATTATTATAAATGCACTATTTTTTATACACTACTACTATTTCACTACTGCCTTATCCAGAAGTGCCTACTACTCATTTGTAACTCCTTCCTCAAACTTAATGAATTTTTTGGTTTCTTCAGTAGTATGAATTTTATTACATAACACTGTAAAGGTATTTAGTATATATTTGCAGGAAAATTATTTTATCTCAAAAAAAACATAAGATTTTTGTATTTCTAAAAATTTTAAGCAAAGAACATTTCACTCTTAAACCCTATGGACTAATCCAAATATAAAAGTTAATATAACAAAAACAAAGGTAAAACAAACTATGTAACTAAGGACAGAGGTCATTTGAGATTAACAGATACAACATTTACAAGTTTTTGACAATTTATAAATGGTCTTAAAATAACTTGCTATCATTTGTAAATTTTTATCAATAAACTTTAAATACACTGGGGAACAGTTATTCTTCCCCAACATTTAAAATGTTGGCTGTATGTATAACTGTATTCCCTTAAGAAAGCAAATATTATGTTAATAATGAAGTAAAAAAAAAGAAACTTAAAGGGTGATTAGCTCTAACCCAAATCAGTTTGAAAAATGGCTTTAAATCTATAGTTATATGATCACAAGGATCTAAGAAGGTCACTTAAAACTGTTCAGCTTTATGAAGCATATTATAAGCCCATTATGATAATGGTAATGGCCTGTTAGCCTCTTATCTTTTTAAAGAGTGTGGATAGAGTGAGAAAAAGGCTGGGCAAGGTATGTGCTAACGTTACATTTTCTAAAACCAGGGGTAAGTGAGTGATGAATAGAAACATTTCGATTAAACTGTTTTTGGAACATGACAACTATAAAAATTCAAAACAGTAAATTTTTTTTCCAGTTTCAGTATATGAGAATATATTATGAATAAGTTTAGAAAAGATACCCAGTGTTCATACTAAATATAACTGTTGTTAGACATTACTAATTCATTTTTTAAAAATGCACAATGCTAAAATTCAACTTTTCTAAGCGTTCACTATAAAATGACCAATTTCTCTCTTCCTCCTGCTAAAAAGTGTTCAGAGAACAAAAATTAAGTCAGTTGTGCCATATGCTGATCACTATTAGCTACATATATCACAAAATTGTTATCCCTCTCTCATAATGTGATTAATATACAATTGCTATTTCTGATCTCTAGGCCCAACATCTAGTATATCAGTGCGAATGAACAGAAAATTTTGTTGTTCTAATTTTGTAAAGAGTTTCACTAAAGTCATGTCTTAATTAAACCAATTCAGGACCAGTGCACAAGATCAGGAAGTACAAAAATTATCTGAACCATGTAACTTCATTAAGTGTGCACAGTCCTACATGTACTATGTACTGCCTAAGAGAAGGAGCATCTTAACTGGGGGGGAGGAACTGCTAACGACGACGTAAGGTAACTGAAGTAAAGATGTTGTGTTGATATTATGTTGACAGACATATCCAACTTGAACATAAACTGCCATATGGAGAAAGAGAGAATCTACAAGTGAGGTATCAAACTTAACATGGGCTTCACTTATATGATATTTATGATGCAAAGTAGTCAAAGGGAAGTGTTAGTCACTTAGTTGTATCCAACTCTTTGCGACCCCATTGACTGTGGCCCACTAGGCTCCTGTCCATGGAATTCTGCAGGCAAGAATATTGAAGTAGGGATCCATTACTCTCTCCAAGAGATGTTCCCAACCCAGGCACTGAACCCGGGTCTCCTGCACTGTAGGATTCTTTACCATCTGAATCAGAGATATCTACTACTTATTTCAGGGTTCAGAAGAACACTAGAATATAAGAAAGGTAGATATCTCAAGTTTTCCTCTTATTAGCATAGAACTCACAACTAGAAGTTATCCTCAATATCTCACATAGGAAAGATACATGACAATAAATAATTCTTAAAAACAATTTTTCATTTAAAATTCTGGACAAAAAATTTTGAAAGATAAAAGAGGGATACAACCCACCTCATTTATCATTTCTATTTCTCTAAATGTCAATCTGTCCAGCCAATCTACTTTCACCATGTGACCTTGTCGATGAGCTTTGGTGAGCTGAAAAACAAAAAAAAAATAGAGAAAATTTTAAGAGACAGATCTCATAGAAAACAGGATAAAGAATGGTAATGGGCCATTCTCACCTTCTGGGAAAGACTACCTTCTACCTACAGGATGTGTATCTCTCTAAATAAACTTGCTTTCCCCTTAAAAAAAAAAAAGAATAGTAAAGCTTATGCAATAAAACAAGGAAAAGGAAACAAATAATAAACAGACTGGGAAGAAATAATACATGCTTTAGTCAAAGGTGACATAATCATTTATGTAGAAAATATTTTAAAATGGACAAAAAAGCCGCCTGGAATTAATAAGCAATTATAGCAAGGAGGATACAAGGTTCAAATAAAAAGTCAATCTCTTTTCTATATGCAAGCAATTAATAAGTAAAACTTGAAATTAAAAACACAATATCATTTACATTGGGCTTTCCAGGCAGCGCAGTGGTAAAGAATCCACCTAACAATGCAGCAGACACAGGAGATCTGGGTTTGATCCCTGGAGAAAGAAATGGCAACCCACTCCAGTATTCCTGCCTGGAAAATTCCATGGACTGAGGAGCCTGGTGGGCTACAGTACATGGGATCCCAAAGAGTCGGACAATAATCATTTATATCCTGTTCAGTTCAGTCGCTCAGTCGTGTCTGACTCTGTGACCCCATGGACTGCAGCAAGCCAGGCTTCCCTGTCCATCACCAACTCCCGAAGCTTGTTCAAACTCATGTCATAATATAAGCTAATCATTTATATTAGCACCCCCCCAAAATAAAGTTGATATAAATCTAAGAAAATATGTATAAGATCTATATGAGGAAAACTACAAAACTCTGATGAACAAGATCAAAGAAGAACTAAATAAATAGACAGATACTCCAATGAGGGTAAGAAGATTCAATATTGTCAAGATGTCAGTACTTACCAACTTGACCTACAGATGCAAAGCAATCCCAGTAATCAAGATAGTGTGCAAAATAGCAAATAAATAGATCAATGAAATACAATAGATTCCAGAAATAGATCACAGAAATATAGTCCACAGATCCCTGACTGAGAAGCAGAGGCAATAAAATGGAGCAAACAGTCATTTCAACAAGTATTGCTGGACTAACTGGACATGCAGATGCAAACAAATACATGTAGACAAAGACCTTACATCCTCTACAAAAAGATAATTCAAAATGAATCACAGGCCTAAATGTAAATCAGAAAATACAAAACTCCTATCAGATAATATAGTAGAAAATCTAAATGACCTTGGGTATGATGACAGGTTTCTAGATACAACACCAAAGGCACAATCCATGAAAGAAATCACTGATAAACTGGACTTCATTACAATTAAAAACTTTTCTCTGTGAAAGACAGTGTGAAGAGAATGAGAAAGCAAGTCATAGACTGGAAGAAAATACTTGTAAAAGACCCATGATAAAGAATGTTAGCCAAAATACATGAAGAACTCTTAAAACTCAACAAAAGAAAACAAGTGGTCAGATTAAAAAAATGGGCCAAAGATTTTAATAACTCACCAAAGAAGAAATATGGATGGCAGATAGTTAAATGAAAATGCTGCACATCACGTGACATCAGGGAGATGCAAATTAAAACAAGAAATCACTAAACGTCTATCAGAATGACCAAGATTTGGAAAACTGACAGCAGTAACTGCAGGTGAGTACGTAGAGCTATAGGCATTCTTCCTCATTGCTTGGGGGAACGCAAAATACACAGCCGCTTTGGAAGACAGCGTGCCAGCTTTATACAAAACTAAACAGACTCTTACCATACATTCCAGGAATTGCCCTCCTTGGTGTTTACCTAGAGTTGAAAACTTATGCCCACACAAAAGAGTGCACATGGATATTTTTATAGCTTTATGGCTTTATTTATAATAGCCAAATCTTGGGCACAACTCAGATGGCCTTCAGTAAGTAAACGGATAAATTGGTACATTCAGACAATGTTACTCAGTACTAAAAAGAAAGGAGGTATCATATAAAAATAGATAGCCAGTGGAAATTTGCTGTACAATGCAGGGAGCTCAAGCCAGTACTCTATGAGAACCTAGAGGGTGGCACAGGGCAGAAGGTGGGAGGGAGGTTCAAGACGGAGGGGATATATGTATACCTATAGTTGATTCATGCTGATATATGGCAGAAACCAACCCAACACTATAAAGCAATTATCCTCTAATTAAAAAAAAAAAGAGGTTTTAATCCATGAACAGACACCAAGAAACCTTAAGTGCACATTACTAAGTGAAAGAAGCCAGTCTGAAAAGGCTACCTACAGTATGACTCCAACTAAAGAAAAGGTAAAACTATGGAGATAATACAAAGATAAACAGTTGGCTTGAAACTAAACATGAAAAAAACTAAGATCTGGTCCTATCACTTCATGGCAAATAGAAGGAGAAAAAGTGGAAGCAATGACAGATTTTATTTTCTTGGACTCCAAAATCACAGAGAACAGTGACTACAGCCATGAAATTAAAAGTCACTTTCCCCTTGGAAGAAAAGCTATGACAAACACAGTGTATTAAAAAGCAGAGACATTACTTTGTCAACAGAGGTCCATATAGTCAAAGCTACGGCTTTTCCAGTAGTCATGTGTGGATGTGAGAGTTGGACCATAAAGAATGCTGTAAGTGCCAAAGAATGAATGCTTTCTAATTGTGGTGCTGGAGAAGACTCTTGAGAAGTCCCTTGGACTGCAAGGAGATCAAACCAGTCAATCCTAAAGAAAATCAACCCTGAATATTAATCAGAAGGACTGATGTTGAAGCCCCAATACTTTGGCCACCTGATCACCTGATACCAAGAGCCAATTTGTAAGAAAAGACCCTGATGCTGGGAAAGACTGAAAGCAAAAGAAGAGGGCAGCCAATGATGAGATGGTTAGACAGTATCATCAACTCAATGACCATGGATTTGAGCAAACTCCAGGAGACAGTGGAGGGCAGAGGAGCCGGACTTGCCACAGTCCATGTGTTTGTAAAGAGCTGGACAGCACTTAGTGACTGAAAACCAACCACAACAAAGCTGCCTGGGGTAGAGGGGAGAAAAGGGATATAAAAATGGAGCACAGAAGATTTTTAGGGCAGTAAAACTACTCTGTATCATGCTATAATGATGAATAAATGACATTAAACATTTGTCAACGCCCATAAAATGTACAATATTCAGAGAACCATACGGTAAAACATGGACTTGGGGTAATTATGACCTTTCCCTGCAGGTTCATCAATTTTAACAAATTATAACAAATGTATCACTGTGGTGGGAGGTGTTGAAAACGGGGGAACTATGCATAAGTTGGGGTAGAGTGTATATGAGAAATATTCATACCTTCCTCTTAGTGTATATGAGAAATATTTGCACCTTCCTTTTAGCAGTGCTGTGAATGTAAAACTATTCAACAAAAGTAAAATCTTTTTAAAAAAATCTAAAAACTTAAAAAAATGAACGGTTATGTCACCTTCACATCTGACACATTTCTATAAACAACAAAAGCTATACACAACTATCAAGATAAGAAATGGACTTGGCTGGAAACTGTTACAACTTAAAAAAAATTTTTTTTTAATGGTCTATAATCTGTCACTAAACATGCTAAAAAATAATGAAGCCTTTACTGAACATATCTTCATCTATATTTCTTGCAGTTTGATTATTATAAAGGGAATTATAATAATAGTTCTTCAAATTGGAAATAAACTTTTTTCCACATCTCAATATGAAAAATAAGATAGTTACATACATAAGGCATTTCTCAGGAGCCTATAATACTCTAAGATGTAAGCTTATTGGTGTGTGTGTTGCATTTTAAAGAGGTTTAGCAACTAAATAACAACAATAAAAGAATTAACAGTAATAAAAGATCTAGAGCTAGAAAAAGAATTTCTAGAGCTGCAGTTGGTACAGTCCTCTGAAGGTCTTACAAACCAACCTAACCTTGGTTTCACAAATGAAATAATAAGTCTACTACTATACAGAGTTCAAGATAATCTCTAAGGTCCTCAAACTGCAACTAGATTTTGTCTAAGATAGTGTAATTTTAAACAACAGCATTATTTATGCATCAAACCTTCTTTCTTTCTAAACAAATTCATAGCATAAAGCAAAACTGGGCATTAAGGACTTCATGGTAGCTGGACTTTATGACTTGTCTTCATTTCTATTATACATGCTATTTTGGCATTCCTAAAAGGATGGTAAACACTTTCACCAATTATAATTTATCTCTCTCACAGAACCAAAAATCTTCATCAGTATTCTTTATATTACTCAAATAAGGGACTCTTATCACAATTATCTGGGTGTTCATTGGAAGGACTGATGCTGAAGCTGAAACTCCAGTACTTTGGCCACCTCATGCAAGAGTTGACTCACTGGAAAAAGACCTGATGCTGAGAGGGACTGGGGGCAGGAGGAGAAGGGGACGACAGAGGATGAGATGGCTGGATGGCTTCACTGACTCGATGGACATGAGTTTGAGTAAATTCTGGGAGTTGGTGATGGACAAGGAGGGCTGGCGTGCTGCGATTCATGGGGTCGCAAAGAGTCGGACACGACTGAGCAACTGAACTGAACTGAACTGAATCACAATTACATGGTCAAACTATTTCAGAAATGAAAATGGTAACTTCATACAAGTTTTGAGGATCACTGTAATATAAAAATATTATCAGCTTAGCTGTCTTCTGAATAACAAATTCTTTTCCACCTGAGGTAACCTCTAAATGAAAATGGATAAGGCAACAATTTATTATTCACACAAAGCAGCAGGAACTAAACATTTTGTGGAATATTAGACAAATACTAACATGGAAACAGACCAAGAATTAATCATAAGGGAACCAAAAGAACATGAGGCTACAAGTTCATGACCTAAAATTCTAATCCTAGCACTCCATTTTTGAATTCTGTCATTTTTGAACCCACAGATCTACAAAAAGGATTAACTTCTAGTCCTGGTACCAAAATTCAAATAGAATAATGGATGCACATTATGACAGGTAGTATTAACCCTTATAGTCTTTAAAGAATTGTATTCTCACTTTGCCATATGTTTCCAACTAGTTTTTTAAATGAATAAAAATATACAGGGTCATAGCACATCACCATAGCACATAGCACATCAACACTGAAGTGTCAGAGCTAGAATTGAAACCCCAGGTCTGTAAAGTTCATACTCTTTCCACCAGTCTTCACTATCTCCTCTACTGATGCATTTGTAGAAAGAGATTTAAGTCCATTAAATTTTTTAATGTTTTAAACACAACTTTCATACTTATGACGCAGTAGTTGATTCTCCACTAGTTTCCTTTGAGGAAAAAAATGTCAAAAGCTTATTAAGTTTAGATATGGGAGAACGTGTTGGGCATTTTTCTTTCCCTTATTAAATCATCAGATAAACTGAAAATTTTCTAAAGTCATTTCACTAATACCAGAATTCATGTTTGCTGCTAGTATAATATACACGGGCTTCCCCAGTGGCTCAATGGTAAAGAATCCATCTGTGATTCAGGAGCCACAGGAAATGTGGGTTCAATTCCTGGGTCCGGAAGATCCCCTGAAGAAGGGCTGCAACCCACTACAGTATTCTTGCCTAAAAATCCCATATACGGAGGACCCTTGTGGGCTACAGACCACAGGGTCGCAAAGAGTCGGACATGATGAAGCAACTCAGCACACATGCACTTGCATAGTATATTTCTAGCTTTTCTATTTGAATACTAAAAGATGACTATTCTCAACCTTACAAATAACAACCAAAGAATGCATGGTCAAGGATGGTAGTACCATAAATTGGTAAAACCATTTCAGAGTACAAGTTTAAATTACCTGAGATATATTAGTATTTGTGCATCATTGTTTCCAATATGGAAAACACAGACATAAAAGAATATAAATGTTTATCAACAATGGGAACTGTTAAAGTAAACTATGGTACCCATAAAGAAATACTACAAGCAAAAAAAAAAAAAAAGAAAGATCTTTATAACCTGCTAGGAAAGATTACTATGACTGCTGAATACAAGAGCAACTGCAGAGGTTCCCTGGTAGCTCAGTGGTAACGAATCTGCCAGCCAAAGCAGGAGACACGGGTTCGATCCCTGAGCCCACATGCCGTGGAGCAACTAAACCTGTGAACTACAACCAATGAACCTAAGCTTCCAGAACCTGAAAGCTGAAACTACTGAAGCCTGCGGGCTCTAAAGCCCATACTCTGCAACCAGAGAAGACACCACAGTGGGATTTCCCAGGCAAGAAGAGTAGGTCGCCATGTCCTTCTCCAGGGGATCTTCCCAAACCAGGGACCAAACTCACATCTCCTGCATTGGCAGGCAGATTCTTTACCACTAAGCCATCAGGAAAGCCTATTTATCTGATACTATGTAAAAAAGCACCCCGAAACTTAAGTGACTTAACATTTATCTTAATATATGTCACAATAAAGAAGGCTGAGTTCTAAAAATTGATGCTTTCTAATCGCAGTGCTGGAGAAGAATCTTAAAGAGTCCCTTGGACAGCAAGGAAATCAAACCCAGTCAATCCTAAAGGAAATCAACCCTGAATATTCACTGGAAGAACTGATGCTGAAGATGAAGCTCCAATACTTTGGCCACTTTATGCGAAGAGCCAATTCATTGGAAAAGATCTTGATGCTGAGAATGACTGTGGGCAGGAGGAGAAGGGGGCGACAGGATGACATGGTTGGATGGCATCACTGACTCAACGAACATGAGTTTAAGCAAGCTCAAGGAGATAGTGAAGGACAGGGAAACCTGATGTGCTGCAGTCCATGGGGTCACAAAGAGTCAGACACAACTGAGCAACTGAACAACAACAATATGTGGAGACATCAAGAAGTCATTTTCTTGAGGAATTCTGAATATTGTTTAATTAGTCTAACAGTCTCTCATGTGATGGCTGGAGCTGGACTGTCCAAGACTGCTTCACTCACAATTCTAACACCTTTGTGGGAAAGGGTGGAGCTCAGCTGGGAAACCAGGTGGTGGGGGCCTCTATCTTTCTGAAGGTATTCTCAGTGCTGCTCCCTCTTCAAGTAGTCTTTGAACACAGAAACTCCAAGAAGGCAGTCAGACTTCTTACATGGTGGCTCATTACTCCCTAAAGTGCAAAAACAGAAGCCTTCAGGCTGTCTTAAAGTTTAGTTCTGGAACAGGCGAGCATCACTTCAGCTACATCATGTTAGTTAAAATGAGTCAGAGAGTTAAGTGCAGATCCAACATGAAGGCATGAGCACTGTGAAGCATGTTTCCTTCATTGAGGGTCATCTATGTGAACTAGCTACTATAGCGCTTACTAGATAATATAAGCATAAAACAAATCGCTCAACAGCAAAAGAGCAAGAGGAAAGAATCTGAAGATGGCAAAGCTAGCTTGTGACTGGACTTCAGGCATCAAGTAAAGTCTAGAATCTATCACAGTTCCTAAATGATTAGGCCTTACCTTCTTCTCCAAAATAAGTTCCTACAACTCTCCAACTGACATGCTAATTCCAGCCACCCATTTCAGTTCTCCAGACCATAAGCCCTGTAAGACTTGATGCAGATTAAATAATTTAATATCAGATGAAAAACTGTACTAAAATTTTAGAAAACTATAAAGCACTGTGCATATTGTAAGCAGCTGTTATTAGCCTATAACCTATGTCACTTCATCTCTACAGGTGGTGATGACTATGTAGACAGACTTGGGTGGTTTTCACCAGTCCGAGGCAGCTTCCAGTTGTCTCCAGTCTGAGAATATTAGAAATAATGAAGACCAACAATGAACTTGAACAATTTATATTTCATTTAGGGTCTGAAATGTCAGTGACCTAGATCTCCCAGATGAGAAAACCTGCATTCTGTTAAACAGCAGGGTAAAACTAGTGCAGTTTGTCTCCAATTGCTTGTGAAGATACAATCCTCACTAAGTGCTCATCCTAAACAGCAGCCAGGTCAAGGTATCAGCAAGAGTCATTCTTTCTTTTTAAGAAACACAGATTTCTACAGAATTCACAAGAACTCATATAGAGGCTGGAAAAGAAGTCCACTGTCACAGAAATAATAGTATCATTATTGAGCTCTAACTTAACTAAGAATTAAACATCAAGTGATTTTAAAAGCTATTTAAATAAAAGAATCTGTAAGAACCAAATAATAACATGCACAGGTAACTGCTTGGGAGTACAAATAATGTATATCAGATTTAATGGGAGGACAGATACATGCTTGAAGAAGATGCTTCAGGTGAGTATGTATTCAACACAAGTACCAAGAACAGAACTTAGAAGTAGGCCAGCTTGCTACACTATATATAGACGAGGAACAGCAGAGAAAAAAAATGTCAAACTGGATAGCTATCCCTGGGAACAGACACACTTCCATGATCACCACAACTCACAAGTCATCGCTCCTTACGCATATCTGCCCTACTAGACCATAAGCTTCTTGAGAGAACCTAGCATTTACTCATTCAATTATTTATATTTATTGACAGGACTTCTAAGTGAAAGGGTGACATAACAAAAAATAAATGCTTGTATACTCTGCAATTCTGTTCAAGAGCTTTGGGGAGTGAATGAGGGGCAAGGAGGAGGAAGTGACACTCAAAAGGAAGCTGGAGAAAAGAATGTTCATGCTTTTAGTCACTTTTCTCTAGTACTTAAATAATTTCAACATGAATATATGTTAGTTTGTTGTTTTAAGTTACAAACTTCCATCAGGGTCCTCAACTCTGGAGATGGGTACAGAATGTTGAACAGAAGAAGCAAGTTCTCTGCCTTAAAGAACTTAAGATAGGGGTGAGTTATTTATATGATAATGCCTGTATGTTCATATGGTAAATGCTTATACATCTATGTTTTTCAGTTGCTAAGTCGTGTCTGACTCTTTGGGACCCTGTGGACTGCAGCAAGTCAGGTTTTCCTGTCCTTCACTATCTCCGGAGTTTGCTCAGACTCATATCCATTGATTCAGTGATGCTATCTAACCATCTCATTCTGCTGTCCCCTTCTCCTATCCTCTTTCTCAGCATCAGGGTCTTTTCCAACGAATCAGCTCTTTGCATCAGGTCGTCAAAGCATTGGAGTTTCAGCATCAGATACACAAACTGAAACAGTAATATTAAAGTCATGAATGGGGTGATATGACAAAAAAATAATGGGGGTTCTTGAGAAAGCCTCTCAGGCACATAACACTTAAGAAGAGACTTAAAAAAAAAAGAAGAGACTTGAAGGATAAGAAGTGAGTCAAACAAATAGGATGAAATCTTCCACGCAGAGGAAACAGCTTTACTTGTCAGGACATCAGAGAGCCTGATGTGCCTAGGCACTAAAGAGAGACTGGAATGGTAGCCCTTAGTGAATATTTAGGTAAATCAAGTCCTCTTCAAAGTGCAGAATAGTAAGATCAATATATATATATATATATATATATATATATATATATATATACATGTGTGTATATATATATATGAGATGCTTACTGGGAATCAGTTTTCTTGAGGTTCACCATGATCTGGATTTTTCCTTATAGTAGACAATACTCTTACAGCCTGAAGGAAGAAGGGGGCTTCCCAGGTGGCTCAGTGGTAAAGAACCCGCCTACCAAGGAGACACAAGAGACATGGGTTCAATTGCTGGGTCAGGAAGATCCCCTGGAGTAGGAAATGGCAACCTACTCTAGTATTCCTGCTTGGGTAATTCCATGGACAGGGGAGACTGGCAAGCTCTCTGATATCCTGACAAATAAAGCTGTTTCCTTTGTATGGAAGAGTCCATCCTGTTTGTTTGACTCTCCTTATCCTTCAAGTCTCTGCTTAAATAAAGGAAGAAAGGGGAGAGTAAAAATAACTGAAAAGCTTTTATCTATTTCAAATCTGCCTAGGAATTTACCTAGGGAGGTAAATGAGAAGAGATAGACAGACTCAACTGGAGAGAAAATGGTAGGCTTTGTTGCTTTACAAGAGATGAAATAACAACTTACAATGTTCAAGCTAGAGAAAATTTAAAGTGGATAAAGGCTTAACAACCACAGAGGAGTGCTGAAACGAATTATAGCATATCCATATTACACAAAATCCTACAGTCTTTACAAATCACGCCATGAAAGCAGCTTAAATGACCTGGAACAATTCTGAAACACTATTCATTTGAACACACACAATATGATCCCAAATTAAAAATAAATATATACACATTCATATATTACATACACACATACATACATTTATTTACCAAAAGCATATCAACTAAAATATTAATAATGGTGACTACTGTGGGTAAAGAATTGGAGGTGATTTTTACAGTCTTTGTACTTAAATATCTTTTACTAGTGTAGATGTGTATTATCTTGTAATAAGTTACTTAAAAGCTAAACTTACTTTAAAAATAACTGTGGAGAAAATTCTGTTGAGAAAATCACAAAAGACCACCATTTATCAAGATGATGCTAAATAAGGTTATTTTGCTTCATTGTAAACTCAAAGAATAAGGATCAATCTGATTAATTTACCTCAAACACATGAAATGAAACCCAGGTATTAACGTAATTATTCTCTTAAATTATTTCTTCCAAGGGCCTTTCAACTAGATCCAACTAAAAACCCATATAAATTAAATGATGCTGCTGCTTAATGGTTAATAAAACCACCTATATAGAAAAATGCGTAGGTTTAAGGTTTAAAACTTTATTCACATCGAGAAACTTTCAGAGGGGAGTTACAAAATAGGTGGCTTTTCCAAAATAAGTAACTACACAACAGGTGATGCTTGGGTCAGATACACTGATGCTTTTTCAGGAAACCTAAGGAGAAAAAAATGACAAAGCTGTATTTTTTCCCCCCTCTGCCATTTGAAAAAACAAACAAAAAACCAGTCTACCCTTATCACCAAAACTTCCAGATTCAGACAGCCTATGTGAATGTTCAGAAATCGCCCTCTTGACACATTTACAGGAATATTGGCCAATAAAAAAGGCTGGAACTACCAAACCCAAGACTATTTTTTATTCCACCATGATTATAGAGGGCTGTGTTTATTCAACTACTTCATATCTGATTCATCTAAATTCTTTCAATTTAAATGTTATAACTCGGCTGATTCATATCAATGTATGACAAAACCCACTGAAATGTTGTGAAGTAATTAGCCTCCAACTAATAAAAAAAATTAAAAAAAAAAAAAAATGTTATAACTCTTTTTAACAGGAACACTTTCCTAAGCCTAGACTAGAAGTACTCAATAAACAGAAAATCATTATCAGTCAGCTAATCTATCAATATTTGTAGGATCCACTATGGCTCACTAATATAGATTTCAATTATTAAACAGTATGATTCTTTAATAATTTTTAATGTGTCAAATCTGTTTCAAATCGAACACAAGTTACACAGTAATTTATAATTGAAGAAAAAATATAGCTGTATATAAGAATTCACTTGAACTGAGATTTAAAAAGGAGGCATGTCTATATGTTAGAGTTTGCACACACACCTACAGTACTTAATTCTTACAAGACAAGGAGTTTCTTCTACCTTCCTGATTAATTTCCTTAGCCACAGATCTTCAATTTTACTTTGAAATTTTACATGTGCATCTTATTCAGGAAGAGTGGTATTTGCCTCATAAAAGTTGTTTTCAATTTCACTTCTCAGAGATTAGTCTTAAAAGCATGTTATTGTGTACTTTTCTGGCAAAAACTATAGCTGTGAAGACAGACAACAGATTTATAGAACATAAATCGATATTCTTTTAGGGCTTAATCTTTCACTGGCAAAAAAGAATTTAGTCTACTTGCTACCATCAATTTCAATACAAATCTAAAAGTTTTGACAATCTTAGACATCAGTAAGCAAATCAAAGTGACTAATAAAAAACATTCTACCATGTATCATTAGTAATAAATTTGTAAGAGATTACCACATTCTTTTATGACACAGAAAAAGCCAACAGAATCAAAACCAATATGTTATTCTTATAAAGTTACACATACTACTTACACAATTTGATGACATCAATGGTGCCACTAAACAAGTTTTACAGTTTTGAATAATTTTACAGAGAATTGTTTGACATTTGGAAGGAAAAATCCCTAAGGATAACAGAATATTCATATTTCTCCTCGTTCCCACCCTCCCCTCCCAACCATTCTTCCTCCCTTCCCACTAAAAGCCCACTGAAAAAGTAGTGTGTTAGCAACCTAATTGAGTTAGTTGACGTTGATCTTTTTCATCAAAATGTTTTTCAGTGTGGGGGAATTAACCAAATAACTTCACTAAGTGGTAAATGAATTCCAAGAAGTGTGAAAAGAGGTGGTATAAATGCACTGGGTGACTTAATATTATTTATTGTTTCCCCAGTTCTGGAAAGTTAAATGCCTGAGTTTTAAAATTATGTATGCAATTAAATTTTTTATTTTTATTATAAAACAAAGTATGCAGAATAATGTAACAAACATCCATGTATTCAGTCAAAACTGAACATGTATTAACAGTTTCTCTTATTTCACTCTTTTTAAAAAAGATTTTAAAAAAAGCAAATCAAAGGTATTTGTAAAGACTTCCCCCATTCTTTCATTTCAATTTGCTTTTTTAAACTTAACGCTGTTTTTGAGATGTATCTCTGTTAATCTACACAACTCAAATGCTTTCACTTAAATTGCTGTAGAGTATCCCAGTATGAGTAAATGTATCATTTATTCTCCCAACAAGCTCAACATTTTGTGTTATTATCAGGGCTAAAGTGAATAAGTATGTCTCTCCTTATGCCCATAAGTGAGTTTTCTTAGTGTAGAAATATAGGCATGTAATTGCTGGATTTCCAAGATGAAAATCGATACCTTTTCTGATTGATTTATTTATAAATTTCATGTAGTTTTCTTACTCCTGCAAATATTCTTTAAACATTGTATTTTTAGATTGGTGATAGAAACTTTGGAATAGTAACTGATTTCTGCTTAATTAATCTTGTATTTAACATTTCTTGACTATTTGTAACAGTTTGTCTAACAGTTCTTTTGACTTTTCTATATGATCATCATCTGTAAATAATTCCTATCCTTTACCTCTATATATACAGTTTCCTTGTACTGACTAGTACAAGAAACTCTGGTACAGTGTCTAACCCGAGCAATAGTAGAAGCATCCTTATTTTGTTCCTGACTTTAAAGAGAACGCTTCTTACATTTAATCATTTGGTAAGATATTTGTTATCAGTTCTTGGTCTATTTCTTATATCAGGTTAAGAAAGTCATATTTCACTTTACCAAAACTTTACATGATAAATGTTTGTTGAAGTTTACCAAAAAGTTGGTAAGACTGGGGATCCTTTTGACCGTATGTTATTTTCTCCTTTAATATGCAGGAGATGGTTAACATAGTAGGCTTGAAGCTCTAACTGTAGAAGGACCTGCTTGCAAGGATGGCCCTGGTCAATGTGTGAAAACCTGACTTCTGAAACATTCTCTAACTGGTATAGACGTTTCACTGTGACACGGCTCTCGGTACACTGCAATTTATGGTGAGCAACTGCTCTCTTTCTGGGAGGCTAGACTTTTGGCAGTTGAGGGCAAAGAATGTGTGACCAGACCCCCAGGAAAACCCCCAATTTCTGAGTCTCAAAGGGCTTTTTCCTAAAAGGCTTCATTTTAGTTTCTGGAGAAGGAAGCACTATCAAGTAAGTCTCTTCCTGGGCTGGGAAGGGGAAGAATAGAAAGCCTATATATGGATTTCTCCAGACCCCACTACACCTTTTTATCTAACTGAACCATCTATTTGTATATACTTACTGTGTTGCTTATAATAAATCTTAGCTGTGATTACAACTCCCTCTGAGTCCTGTGATTCCATCATCTCATTTTGGGGGACCCCTGAAACACTCAATAATATAATAATAAGGTATACTAATAGATATCCTGTGTTAAACTGTTTCTGAAAGGTGAAAAGTGTAGTCACTCAGTTGTGTCTGACTCTTTGTGACCCCATGGACTATAGCCCACCAGGCTCCTCTGCCCATGGAATTCTCTAGGCTAGAAAACTGAAGGGGATTGCCATTTCCTTCTCGTGGGGATCTTCCCAACCCAGGGACTGAACATGGGTCTTCCTCATTGCAGGCAGATTCTTTATCATCTGAGCCACAAGGGAAGCCCCAAACTGCTTTTATGTAAACATTCTTGGAATAAATTCTGTTTGGGCATGATGTACTTTTTAATTGCTTGATTCAGTTTTCTAATTTTCTGCTGAAATGTTCCATCTGTTAGTGAGAAGCGTCTAATTTTCCTTTCTTTCACTTTCCTTTTCTAGTTCATGGTCATACTGATCTCAGCAGGTTTTATACATTTAGCTTATAAAACCACCTGGGTTTGAAAAAAGGAAAATAAAGGGTTCATTATACAGCTATAGTAGCAAATAGTATCTTGCTTTTTGTGTTTTGATCCCTTGATTTATGTTTTATAATCTTATATAATGCTTAATTTTAAATTATTTTTTCAGTATTTTACTGTCTGAATTTCTGGCAGATATATTCCAGTTGTTTGTTATAATTACTGACTTTAGCTTTCATTGGTTTGTAATTTTAGATTGTAAACTGATCTCTTGTAGGGCTTCCTAAATTGTCATACTTATTTTACTACTACTTCATATTATTAGCTATTTGTTGTGGGAGGATTCTCAGTTTATCTTAGTTTTACACATGACTGAAACCAGAAATCAAACAACATTATTTGTTTATCTTCTATTGATGTTAAAGGAATCTAGAGAAAGGAAGAGATATATTAGAAAACACTTATGGCAGAAAGCAAAGAAGAACTAAAGAGCCTCTTGATGAAAGTGAAAGAGGGTGAAAAAGCTGGTTTAAACTTAACATTCAGAAAACTAAGATCATGGCATCTAGTCCCATCACTTCATGACAAATAGAGGGGGAAACAATGGAAACAGTGACAGACTTTATTTTGGGGGGCTCCAAAATCACTGCAGATGATGACTGCAGCCATGAAATTAAAAGACTCTTGCTCTTTGGAAGAAAAGTTATGGCCAACCTAGACAAAACATTAAAAAGCAGAGATGTTACTTTGCCAACAAAGGTCCATCTAGTCAAAGCTGTGGTTTTTCCAGTAGTCATGTATGGATATATAAGAAAGCTGAGCACCGAAGAATTGATGCTTTTGAACTGTGGTGTTGGAGAAGACTCTTGAGAGTACCTTGGAGAGCAAGAAGATTCAACCAGTCCATCCTAAAGGAAATCAATTCTGAATATTCACTGGAAGGACTGATGCTGAAGCTGAAACTCCAGTACTTTGGCCATTAGATGTGAAGAACTGACTCATTGGAAAAGACCCTGATGCTGGGAAAGATTGAAAGCAGGAGGAGCAGGGGACGACAGAGGATGAGATGGCTGGATGGCATCATCGACTCAATGGACATGAGTGTGAGCAGGCTCCGGGAATTGGTGATGGATAGGGAAGCCTGGCGTGCTGCAGTCCATGGGGTCATAAAGAGCCAGACATGACTGAGCGACTAAACTGACTGACTGAAGTTTGGCAAATGTTTTGACTTTTGAAATGTGATTTATAAGCTAGATATCATTTTTGTTTATAAATTCAAGAACAGATTATCAAAGTGATGATTTACATGGGTTTTTAAACCAATATCGACATAATGATATTTCCAGTTAGATTTTAGAGAAATGAGAAACATGGAATTTTCAGAGACATGGTTTGGTAATTAAAAGCATTACCTTTAATTTTATGCTTTTAAAATTAATAGAACAAAATTTATGGAAGATTTAAATAGTAATGAGTTTGAGTAAGCTCCAGGAGTTGGTGATGGACAGGGAATCCTGGTGTGTGCGACTTGCACTCCATGGGGCCACAAAGAGTGAAACACGACTGAGCAACTGAACTGACTGACTGACTAAAGTACATTAAGACTGGGTAGAAAGACTGGCAGTCAAAACCCCTAATTTATAGCTGCAGCAGCAGCAGCAGATCAGTGACTAGCCAGGTATTTCTGTGTTTGTGGACATTTTTCATTGATATAATGTGGTCAGTTGGACTCCATTCTCTCTGTGAATTACAGGAATCATAAGTGTCATCATCATCATGATATCTTTCAGCTGTTCTGAAAAGAAAAGAGACTATTTTCTCTATAGTATAGCAAGTTGATTAAGCATATTTTTCTTGGTTTCTGAACATATTCCTACCTTGAAGTAGCTTTGTGAATAAACTTTGTAAATAAACTGATATTCTGGATAAAATTAGTTTAAGAAAATAAATTATTCAGTAGGACCTATTAATGATCTGTCTCCCTCATTAGGATTATGTAGTTAATCATTTTCAGAATATAACACAAAGTTCTTAGAGATACCTTCAATTAATTTTATCTTAGGGCTTTTGTGGGGAAAAGTTGGTATTCTCTGCAATGTCTGTACTTGATTTGATCTCTTCACATTAAAATAAGTGTCCTTTCAGCCATACGTAAATCAGTGAAGTTACCACACTCCCTCACATCAAACACAAAAATAAAACTCAAAACGGCTTGAAGATTTCATTATAAGACGTGGCACTATAAAACTCCTGGAAGAGAACGTAGGCAAAAGCTTCTCTGGCATTAAGTCACAGCAATCCTTTCTTAGATCAGACTCCCAAAGCAAAAGAAATAAAAGCAAAAGTAAACAAACGGAACTCATTAAACTTGAAAGCTTTTATACAGCAAAGAAAATCATAAACAAAATGAAAAGACAAACTATGGGAGAAAATATTTACAAATGATGTGCTTAATTTCCAAAATGTACAAACTGCTCATATAGCTCACAAAAACCCAAACAATCCAGTCAAAAAACAGGAAGAAGACCTAAACAGACATTTCTCTAGAGAAGACATAAAGATAGCCAACAGGCACATGAAAAGATACTCACCACTGCTAATTATTAAAGAAATGCAAATCAAAACTACAATAATAAATTACCTCACACCAATCTAATGGTCATCATCAAAAAGTCTACAAATAATAAATGCTGGAGAGGGTGTGGAGAAAAGAGAACCCTCCTACGGTGCTGGTGGACAGGTAAATTGGTGTGGCCACTATGGAAAACATTATATAAGTGCTTTAAAAAACTAAAAATAAAAGTTACCATATAATTCAGCAATCCCACTCCTGGTCATGTGTCCAGAAAAGATGAAAACTAGTTCAAAGAGATACATGCACCCCAAGGTTCATAGCAGCACTATTTACAACAGCCAAAACATGGTAGTGTCCATCTACAGATGAATCAATAAAGAATATGTGTGTGCATGATCAGCCAGTCGTGTCCGACTTTGCAACCCTGTGAACTGAAGCCCGCCAGGCTCCTCTGTCCATGGAATTTTCCAGGTGAGAATACTGGAGTGGGTTGCCACTGCCTACTCCAAAAGAAGATATGGCAAGCATATGTATATTTTAACATACATATATGAAGTAATAGTCATGAAAAGGTCATTTGCAGCAACACGGATAGACCTAGAGATTAATCATACTAAGGGAAGTAAGCCAGAGAGAAGCAAAAAAAGACAAATTTCTTGATATCACTTACATGTGGACTCAAAAAAAAAAGTATACAAATGAACTTAAAACACAGAGAGACTCACAGACATAGAAAATAAACTTATGGTTGCCAAAAGAGAAAGTAGGGCGGGGATAAATTAGGAGATTAAAGTTAACAGATACACACTGCTATATATAAAATAGATAAATAGCAAGAGGGCCTGAGGTGGCACTAGTTGTAAAGAACCCGCCTGCCAAATCAGAAGACGTAGGAGACGTGGGTTCAATCCCTGGGTCAGGAAGATCTCTCGGAGGCGAGCATAGCAACCCACTCCCGTATTCTTGCTGGAGAATCCCACGGACAGAGGAGGCTGGCAGGCTACAGTCTATAGGGTCACAAAAAGTCAGACACAACTGAAGCGACTGAGCATGAACATACACAAATAAAAGAATCTACTGTTTAGCACAGAGAACTATACAGTATCTTGTAATAATGTATAATGGAAAAGAATCTGAAAAGTTTGTGTGTGTGTATTTATGTACAAATATATATAAGTGAATCAGATGAAGTCTGTAACAAATAGCCGCACGCTGCCTCCCCTTTTAGTATAAAAGAAGCCTGAATTCTAACTCAGGTAAAATGGTTCTCTGAAACACTAGTTCACCATCTTCTCAATCTGTTGGTTTTCAACATAAAATCACTTTTCCTTGCCCTAACACCTAGTCTCTCCATTAACTGGCCTGTTATGCGGCGAGCAGTATGTGCTTGGACTCGGTAACATTAACAACAATTAATGCCATAACTACTGTTTATAAAACCAGTTCATTTATAGCACAGATATTTAGTGGATGCTCACTCACCACAGGAAAGTCACTGTTTAGTGACTCACCATAAAAGATGGTGCTTATTGGGCACCACCTTCTATGCTATACCTGAGGACCTATAGGAATATATTGGGTTGGCCAAAAAGTTCCTTCAGGATTTAAGTAAAAATAAAAGGCCTAATTTTTCATTTTCACCAAGAACTTTACTGAACAATGTAGTCATCGTTTTGTTCTACTACCTGCTGCCATTTTAAAGGCAACTTCATAACTCCATCTTCCCCAAACACCTTATCTTTATAAGCAAACAAGTGTTCCAGGTGCCTTTTCTATAGTCTTCCAGGGAACTGAAATTGTTTTCCAGTAACAGAATTCTGTAAATACCAAAATAAATGGAAATCCCAAGATGAATACCATAGATGACTCAGAACTTCCCAGCCAAGCTTTAACAGCCTTTGTCTGTCGTCAAAGAAACATACAATCTTGCAATATCCTGATGGAAGGTTATGCATTTTCTGTTGACTAATTCTGACACTTTTTGTAAAGTGCTGCCTTCAATTGGTCTAATTGGGAGCAATACTAGTTGGAACTAATCATTCGGTTTTCCAGAAGGAGCTCATAATAGAGCACTCCCTTCCAATCCTACCATATTCACAATGTTACTTTCTTTGGAGGAAGGCAGGTCTTTGGTGTGGTTGGTGGTGATTAACTTCACTTGCCCCATGATCTCTTCTGTTCTACATTATTGTACAGTATCAACTTGACATTGCCCATCACAATTTGTTTTAAAAATGAAACACTGTCATTACATTTCAGTAGAGAATAGCATGTAAAATATAACCAACAACGTTTTCTTTATGTGAAAGCCAAACATCAATGTGATTAACATGACCATGCTGAGGCAGATGATTTTCAATGTTTGATATGGATATATTCTGTGTGTTGGTTATCTCCTGAGTCCTGTAGCATTGACTGTACTCAAATAATGTCTCAATTTGATCGTTATGAACTTTAACTGGTCTACCTGACTTTGGAGAATCCTTTAGTGAGAAATCTGCAGCCTGAAACACTGCAAACCACTTCTGACATGTTTGATCAGTCACAGCACCTTCTCCATACACTACACAATCTTTTTTTGTGTGTGTTTCAGTTGCATTTTTACTTTTCTTGAAAAACTAAACCATAATAAGCTGAAAATGTTGCTTTTTTCCCCTCCATCTTCACTATTAAAATGGCTACACAAAAACTCACCAATTTTGCATAAAAGCTTTTTTTAAAAAAGAGATCAAATCAAGATGGCATGGTAAAAGGAAGTGTGTTCATCTCCTCCTGTGAGAGCCCCAAAATCCCAACTAGCTGTTGAACAACTATCAACAGAAGGACGCTGGAAACCACCCAAAAAAAGATACCCTATATTCCAAGAAAAAGGAGAAGCCACAATGAAATGGTAGGATCACAATAAAATCAAATCCTATACATACTGGGTGGGATCTAGTGGTTTACTTTTTCATAATTAAAAAAATTAAAAATGAAATAAAGGGACATGCTGCCAAAAGAAAACAAAAGTTTGCTTTTTTTTTTTTACATGCACGCTGATATAACTGCTGTCACAATATAAATTAACAAAATTGTTTTGAATGAAGTTAAAGACAAGTAAGAGCCATCTTACAGAAAAACAAACAAACAAACCTTACGACCAACCAAATACATTTTCTTCATTTCATACTCTTTCTGCCTCTTCTACCTTTCAACTTTAACATTCTTGATAATAATGACATTCTCTCAGTTTAGTTCAGTCGCTCATCTCTTTGCAGTCCCATGAACTGCAGCATGCCAGGCTTCCCTGTCCATCATCAGCTCCCCGAGCCTGCTCAAACTCATGTCCATTGAGTCAATGATGCCATTCAACCATCTCATCCTCTGTCGTCCCCTTCTCCTCCTGCCTTCAATTTTTCCCAGCATCAGGGTCTTTTCCAATGAGTCAGTTCTTTGCATCTAATGGCCAAAATATTGGAGTTTCAGCTTTAGCATCAGTCCTTCCAATGAATATTCAGGACTGATTTCCTTTAGGATAGACTGGTTTGATCTCCTTGCAGTCCAAAGGACTCTTAAGAGTCTTCTCCAACACCACAGTTCAAAAGCATCGATTCTTTGGTGCTCAGCTTTCTTTATAGTCCAGCTCTCACATCCATACATGACTACTAGAAAAACCACAGCTCTGACTATACAGACCTGAGTTGGCAAAGTAATGTCTCTGCTTTTTAACATTCTCTACACAAACTAATTCTTCACAACCCTAAATCTAAAACATGATACTGATACTCATCTTTAGAAAGGTATTTATAAAAAGGATTTAAAGACCTGATTTCAAGTCCTGGTTAAACAACTTTCTGTTTACTTGAATCATTAAAATACATCACTTAACTTCTCTAAGCTTCCATCCCTTCAGGAGTTTAAAAACAATATACATTTCATGAGAATAAAAATAGTGTATATTACAAAGCCAATCATTACACTTTAGAATCTAATTAAAGCAAAGCAAATAAGATCAAATAACAACAGCTAACATTTATGAGTGCTCAGTACTGTCTAGGAAGCACTACTACGAACAAAGATGGTGGAGGTGACGGCATCTGAGCAGAGCTATTTAAAATCCTAACATGCTGTTAAAGTGCTACATTCAATATGTCAGCAAACTTGGGAAACTTAACAGTGGCCACAGGACTGGAAAAGGTCAGTGTTCATTCCAATCCCAAATAAGGGCAATGCCAAAGAATGTTCAAACTAACACATGATTGTGTTCATTTCACATGTCAGCAAGGTTATGATGGAACTCTTTCAAACTAGGCTTCAGGAGTACATGAACCGAGACCTTCCAGATGTTCAAGCTGGAATTAGAAAAGGCAGAGGAACTAGAGATCCAATTGCCAACATTCACTGGATTGTAGAAAAAGCAAGGGAATTCCAGAAGAACATCTACTTCTGCTTCATAGCCTTTGGGTGGATCACAACAAACTGTGGGAAATTCTTAGAGATGGGAGTACCAAACCATGTTACTTGTCTCCTGAGAAATCTATATGTGGGTAAAAAAGCAACAGTTAAAACCAGACGTGGAACAATGTACTGGTTCAAAACTGGCAAAGGAGGACAACAGGCTATATAGTGAGTGTCACTATGCTTATTAACTTTAATGTGCTGTGTGCTTAGTTGCCCAGTCGTGTCCCATCCTTCGCAACCCCTTGGACTGTAGCCTGTCAGGCTCCCCTGTCCATCAGGATCCTCCTGGCAAGTATACTGGAGTGGGCTGTCATGTCCTCCTTCAAGGGATCTTCCCAACCCAGGGATCGAACCCAGGTTTCCTGCATTGCAGGCAGATTCTTTACCATCTGAGCCACCAGGAAAGCCAAGCTGGATGAATCACAAGTTGGTATTAAGACTGCCAGAAAAAACATCCACTACCTCAAATATGCAGATGACACCACCCTAATGGCAGAAAGGGAAGAAGAACTAAAGAGCCTCTTGATGAAGATGAAAGAGGAGAGTGGAAAAGCTGGCTTAAAACTCAACATTCAAAAAACTAAGATCGTTGGAGAAGGAAATGGCAACCCACTCCAGTATTCTTGCCTGGAAAATCTCATGGATGGAGGAACCTGGTAGGCTACAGTCCATGGGGTCACAAAGAGTCAGACACAACTGAGCAACTATATGTTTCAAGCCCTGATAAAATTATTGTTTGACAGGAAAATAACATTTAAAAAAAAAACAAAACTAAGATCATGGCATCCAGCATCATCACTTGATGGCAAACTGAGGAAAAGTAGAAACAGTGACAGACTTTATTTTCTTGGGCTCTAAAATCACTGCGGAAGGTGACTATAGCTATGAAATTAAAAGACGCTTGCTTCCTAGAAAAAATCTATGACAAACCTAGATAGCATATTAAAAAGCAGAGATATCACTTTGCTGACAAAAGGCTGTAGAGTCAAAGCTTTGGTTTTTCAGGGATTCCCTGGTGGCTCAGATGGTAAAGAATCCGCCTGCAATGCGAGAGACATGGGTTCAAACCTTGAGTCAAGCAGATTCTCTGGAGAAGGGAATGGCCACCCACTCCAGTATTCTTGCCTGAAGAATTCCATGTGCAGAGAAGCCTGGAGGGCTGTAGTCTATGGAGTCAGAAAGACTCGAACATGACTAAGTGACTAACAGACATAGGGTTTTTCTAGTAGTCATGTACAGATATGAAAGTTGGACCATAAAGAAGGCTGAGTGACTAAGAATTGATGCTTTCGAACTGCAGTGTGGGAGAAGACTCTTGGGAGTCCCTTGGACTGCAAGGAGATCAAACCAGTCAATCCTAAAGGAAATCAACCCTGAATATTCATCAGAAGGACTGATGCTGAAGCTGAGGCTTCAATAGTTTTGCCACCTGAGGTAAAGAGCTGACTCACTGGAAAAGACCCTGATGCTGGAAAAGACTGAGGGCAGGAGGAGAAGTGAGCAATAGAGGATGAGATGGTTGGATGGCATCACCAACTCAATGGACATAAGTTTGAGCAAACTCTGGGAGATAGTGAACCATAGGGAAGCCTGGAGTGCTGCAGTCCATGGAGTTGCCAAGTGTCAGACATGACTTAGCAATTGAACCACAACTGTCCCATAATCTGTTAAAACCTTTAACTATTTAACCTCATTTATATCTAGTCTTCATAGAAACTCAAAGAAGTAGATATAATCATTACTCCTATTTATAGATGAGGAATTCATGACTTAGTAAAGGTTAAGTAGCTATCCAATATTACAAGTAAACAAGACACAATTGGAATTAGAATGAAAAACAGTCTCCATTTTAGTTCCTGATCCATGCTAAAGGGTTTTAGAGCTGTTAATGTGGTTTATACATGCAAGGTGATTATTACTGCTTTAGTGTTACTCATAATACTCATGTCACTAATAATAATAACAGCTTCAACCTGGTAATCTAGTTCTTAAATCTCCAACATTTAGGAGTGTATCTTCAATAAGAAGTGATGATGGTGGAGATAAAGAGGACTTGTCATGTACTTAAAATCTCAGTGAACTCCTCTAAATCAATACCTCAAGACAAGTACCGGTTCAATGCAGTTCATTCAATGTAAAATATTTACTTTCAAAGGTAAATATTTCGGCAGGTCAATTAGTACTGTAAAATAATTTAAATAGCCTTAATTTCATTTCACAAAATTATGTACCAGAAAATTTCTTGTCACCTTAATCTCAATTGTAAAGGATTATTTTGTGATCATGATAACTAGTCAATGTTTATTCAAAACATACAGCATATTCAAGAAACTAGAAAAATGATGTCAAGAGAGAAAGTGGAAAAGAACTTTAAAGATTTCCCCAAACTGAGTGAAATATCTCACAAACTTTCTAGCTACTTCAGGGTCCTTCATGACTAAGAAACTAATAATCTCCTAAAGACTAATTTAATTTGCAACCTGCCTTGAAAAATGGTGTCCTGGGTAACAGGCATGAGTAGTATGGTTACCATAAAGATAATATGGCTACTCACCATTTAAAAATTACTAAATTGGCACTCTAGACCAGTGCTGCTCAATAGAACCTGCTCAACAGAACTTTCCGCAATAATGGAATATTCCCCTACTTGTACTGTCTACTAGACAGCCACTAGCCCCCTGTGGCTATTGAGCACTTGAAATGTGATTATGGTAACAAAGCAACTGATTTTAAATTTTATTTAATTTTAATTAAGTTGGCATATGGGAATTGAGGCTATTATGATAGTACAGGGCTACATCATAAGGTTAAAAATAACCCTTTGAATTGATTGGCATGAACCTATGTTCAAGATACTAACTTTTTCTGGATGAGCTAAAATAAATCCAGTTCCTGCTGTCATAAACCTGAGTCTGGACTCTGGACCCACAATTATCCCTTCAAGGCACTCTAAGGGTCAGCCTGAAACATAACCACATCCTACCACAACTTCTCTGTAGCAGCGCTCATCTATACCCTCTCCCTAAGATTCGCTACCCTATCTGTGTTGCACAGACCACAAAGCATTTTTCAAATAGTCCTTACTTTCTTTTGCCTCCTCTTAATCAAATTGACAGAAACAAAAGCACATTCCAAAGGCAACAAGCAGAGCTGCTAAAATGAAGACAGTGGAGATGGATGCTTTTATCTAAAGACATGAACTCAAATATAAATCAAACACTAAAACTAAGTAGTCACATCCAAAACCCCAGGTGGATATGCATCCCAGTCATAAAACTCTTAAAATCCGGCAAGCTGAAAAATGGAGCAGATGGGAACTGCTCAAGTCATACCCACAAGTATTAAAAGGCTGGCTCACAGACAACCAAAGTGTAATAAAATGCCCAAGAGGTCTGGCCTTTTATTATTTTCACAAATCAATTCCAACAGAAAGTTACTACACATTAATAAAAATTAACTGGGGAAATTTAGAGATGGGAAAGAGAAGATAATGAGGAAGATGGGGGAAAGAGTATATTTCAATACACTTACTTTCTTCCTGTTCCCTACTAAGTCTAAGAAATTCAAATTATAAAAAGTAAGAACTAAACTGAAGACTATCGAGTTCTGTTTCCTTTTCTTACAATTTTTCCTCAAACAAAAATTAGGCATGTTCAAAAAATGATGTAAAACTATTAAAGATTAACTCCACTAAAACTATTCTAGGAGGATTTAAACTCTTAAAAAATGTTAAACCTAGAAATCAGGTTTTTAAACTTCAATTATTCAATTTGCAGTTATAATTTACTTTCAGATCTATCAATAAGAATTAGAATATTTAGTACAGCTTGAGTTTGAGGTTTTTTGCTTAGTAATTATAAAACACTGTCTTTTCACAGGCCATTTAAAAAGTTCATCTTCATTTCCCAGCCCTCTTATCCTAATAACTGGAGGCAGCCAAGACTAGAGCAGTTCTTTAACTGAATAAACTCTCTTAAACTATAGTTTGAAAACTGTGACTTTGCTATTTATTTTGGCTTACAGGATGCATGGAAACTACACTTTGCTATTATTATACACACTTTTTACATTTAAGCTGATAGACAGGAAGGTAGCAGAGAGCAATGAGAGGCGGTCCCTTCAACTAACCATCCAACAGCCCCATAACCTCACCAAGCAATTTACCAGCCCTGCCCCTAATATGCCCACCAGTGCTCCGAAAACAGTCAGGCGGCTATAAAACCCCCCACCAGCCCCACTGGCAGGACTTCCCTACTCTAGCACACTGACACACCCCTAACTATCCAGTACTAAGGTAACCTTTGGTGGCCATTGGACTTTAACTGCTCATAAACATTCCCTGAAAACATACATCTACTTATAACAGAATTATGCAAAGGACATGCCCAGTAGAGCGTCCTTCCATATTACTATAACTTGCAGCTGTTACTCCACAAATTCCCTGGATTATGCAAATGATCCTGCCTTAAAAACTCTTGTACCCCAACCCTCCAGGGAAATTTGCCTCCCTTGGCGGCCCACCTGTCTCATGAAATATTCTCTCTGTTCTTTGTATGCGCTCAGTCGGGTCCAACTCTTTGCAATTTGTTCTTTCTTTCCTTATTGTTAATAAACCTTCTTGCAATGGGGTAAGACCTTAAATTCTTTGCATCCCTGCCAAGAACCAAGGCCCGCAGGAAGAAGAGTCTCCAGATTCCTTCTGCTAACAAAGCCGCCTTCTTAACAATTAGAAACAATCAGAGTAAATTCACTGGCTGAAAAATCAAAGTACAATACGAAAGAAATCGTTCAGTTCTAAACACTTAAACATCATCTATTAGAATACTCATTTCTTTTCTTAAAATAATAGTGTGAGAAATAGAAGTATCTGTTCCTTTTACATGAAAATGGAAACATGAGCACAGACATTCTTTCCCCAGGTTTTAAAAGTATATTGTACCACAGACAGTTTCAAAATATTTTGTAGAGGACAATGACAATCTAACAGGATTTTTTGTTAGATTTTTGTCCAATTTTAATGCAGAACAGAAAACTGAGAGGAAGAGAGAAGGAGGGAGAAAGAGCTACTGTGAGATAATTTGAAGAAAAAACAATACCAAAACATATTTTAAGTTCAGAACACACCTAGTGTCAAAGTGTACCCTCTTTGATAAGTTTAGAAATTAAGATCACAACAAATATCAAAGTATACTTTTTCTGGTATAACAGAAAGGAAATACTCAGGAAACCAGTCTGAAAAATTTAAGTCAAGAAACAGGCACTAATCAAACAGCAACAGAAACAAAATCTAAGAGCAGAGCCAGAACCTTCACATTCGGCAGGTTCTAACAATGCTTTACTCCAGGCGTATTATTACAGAAAAAAGGAATGGCATGAACAACAATCCCACAACTGCCAAACAATGACTGCATGTGTTTTCTTCTACTAAGGTGGAGAGAAAAAATCCCCATTATTTGCTATGTCAGTGCTTTTAGAATCATAGAACATGAACCGCTACACAGGAGTATAAAATGAAGCAGGGCAAAAGCTAACAGGGTTTTGTCAAGAGAACAGACTGGTCAAAGCAAACTCTATTTCCAACAGCTCAAGAAAAGACTCTACACATGGACATCACCAGATGGTCAATACTGAAATCAGATTTATTGTGCTCTTTGCAGCCAATGATGGAAAAGCTCAATACAGTCAATAAAAACAAGACCTGGAGCTGACTGTGGCTCAGATCATGAGCTCCTTACTACAAAATTCAGGCTTAAATTGAAGAAAGTAGGGAAAACCATTAAGCCATTCTGGCATGATTGAAATCAAATCCCTTGTGATTATATAATGGAAGTGACATATAGATGCAAGGAATTAGATCTGATAAAGTGAAATAGCACTACGGATGGAGGTTTATAACACTGTACAGGAGGTGGTAACCAAAACCATCCCCAAGAAAAAGAAATAAAAGAAGGTAAAGTGGTTGTGGGAGAAGGCTTTACAAACAGCTGAGGAAAGAAGAGAAGCAAAAGGAAAGGGAGAAAGGGAAAGATATATTCAAATGAATGCAGAGTTCCAGAGAATAGCAAGGAGAAATAAAAAGGCCTTCTTACATGAACAATGTGAAGAAACAGAGGAAAACAGTAGAATGGCAAAGACTAGCCACCTCTTCAAGAAAACTGGGAGATATCAAGGGAATATTTCATGCAAGGATGGGCACAATAAAGGACAGATACAGTAACAACCTAACAGAAGCAGAAGGGATTAAGAAAAGGTCCCAAGAATACACAGAAGAACTATATAGAAAGAGTCTTAATGACCCAGATAACCACGATAGTGTGGTCACTCACCTAGACCCAGACAACCTGGAGTGTGAGGTCAAGTAGGCCTTAGAAAGTATTATTACAAACAAAGCCAGTGGAAGTGATGGGTACCTAGCTGAGCTATCTAAAATCCTAAAAGATGCTGCCGTGAAAGTGCTCCATACAATACGTCAGCAAATTTGTCACACAATATGTCATACAAAACTCAGCTGTGGCCACGGGACTGGAAAAGGTCAATTTTCATTCAATCACAGAGAAGGGCAATGCCAAAGAATGTTCAAACTACCATACAACTGCACTCATTTCACATGCTAACAAGGTTATGCTCAAAATGCTTCAGGCTTGGCTTCAGCAGTATGTGAACCAAGAACTTCCAGATGAACAAGCTGGATTTAGGAAAGGCAGAAGATCTAGAGAGTAAAATGTCAACATTTGCTGGATCATGAGAAAGCAAGGGAATTCCAGAAAAAACATCTATTTCTGCTTCACTGACTACGCTAAAGCCTTTCACTGTGTGGATCACAACAAACTATGGAAAATTCTTAAATAGATGGGCGTATCAGACCACCTTACCTATCTCCTGAGAAACCTGTATGTGGGTCAAGAAGCAACAGTTAGAACTGGACATGGAACAACAGACTGCTTCAAAACTGGGAGAGAAGTACAACAAGGCTGTATATTGTCACCTTGCTTATATAACTTATATGCAGAGTACGTCATGTGAAATGTGGGACTGGATGAATCACAAGCTGGAATGAAGATTGCCAGGAGAAATATCAACAACTTCAGAAATTCAGATGATATCACTCTAAGGGCAGAAAGGGAAGAAGAACTAAGAGCCTTTTGATCAGGATTAAAGAGGAGAATGAAAAACCTGGCTTAAAACTCAATATTCAAAAAACTAGGATCATGATTTCCAGTTCCATCATTTTATAGCAAATAAAAAATGAAAAAGTGGAAGCAGTGACAGATTTTACTTTCCTGGGCTCCAAAATCACTGGAGACTGCAGCCATGAAACTGAAAGGAAGGAAAACTATGACAAACCTAGACAGTATATTAAAAAGCAGAGATATCACTTTGTCAAAGACAAAGGTGCATATAGTCAAAGCAATGTTTTTTCCAGTGTCATGTACAGATGTGAGAGTTGGACCATAAAGAAGTCTGAGCACCAAAGAATTAATGTTTTCAAACTGTGGTGCTAGAAAAGACTCCTGAAAGCTTCTTGGACTGCAAAGAGATCATCAAACCTGTCATTCTGAAGGAAATTAACCCTAAATATTCTTTGGAAAGACTGATGCTGAAGCTGAAGCTCCAATACTCTGATGAACTGAGGTGAAGAGTTGATTCACTGGAAAAGACCCTGATGCTAGGAAAGACTGAAGGCAAAAGGAAAAGGGGGCGGGAGAGGATGAGATGCTTAGATAGCATCACTGACTCAATGGACATGTACTTGAGTAAACTCCAAATCAGGAAAGGAGTAAGTCAAGGCTGTATATTGTCAACCTGCTTATTTAACTTATATGTAAAGTACATCATGCAAAATGCCAGGCTGGATGAAGCACAAGCTGGAATCAAGATTGCCAGGAGAAATACCAATAACCTCAGATATGCAGATAACACCACCCTAATGGCAAAAGTGAAGAAGAACTAAAGAGTTTCTTGATGAAAGTGAAAGAGGAGAATGAAAAAGTTGGCTTAAAACTGAACATTCAGAAAATTAAGATCATGGCATCTGGTCTCGTCACTTCATGGCAAATAGACAGGGAAACCGTGGAAACAGTGACAGATTTTATTTTGGGGGGCTCCAAAATCACTGCAGATGATGACTACAGCCATGAAATTAAAAGACACTTGCTCCTTGGAAGAAAAGTTATGACCAACCTAGATAGCATATTAAAAAGCGGAGACATTACTTAGCCAACAAAGGCCCATCTAGTCCAAGCTATGGTTTTTCCAGTAGTCATGTATGGAGGTAAGAGTTGGACTATAAAAAGCTGAGCACCAAAGAATTGATGCTTTTGAACTGTGGTGTTGGAGAAGACTCTTGAGAGTCCCTTGGACAGCAAGGAGATCTGACCAGTCTATCCTAAAGGAAATCAGTCCTGTATATTTATTGGAAGGACTGATGCTGAAGCTGAAACTCCAATACTTTGGCAAAGAACTGACTCATTGGAGAAGACCCTGATGCTGGGAAAAATTGAAGGCAGGAGGAGAAGGGGATGACAGAGAATGAGACAGTTGGATGACAACACTAACTCGATGGACATGAGTTTGAGTAAGCTCTAGGAGCTGGTGGTGGACAGGGACGCCTGGCATGCTGCAGTCCATGGGATCGCAGAGTTGGACAACTGAGTGACTGAACTGAACCAGGAGATAGTGGAGAACAGAAGAGCCTGGAATGCTGCTATCTATGTGTTGGCAAAGAGTCAGACACAACTTAGCGACTGAACAACAGCAACACAGCAGCAACAACAATAATAATATATAAAATAAAAGCATAAAGTGGTTTTATGTTTGTTTTTGCTCTAAGGATGTTTTAAGATTTTATATGATCCTACTCTTCTATGAATCAAAGATATCAACTATCATACAAGTTCTGACAGAAATTTTTAAATTTTACATGTTATTTTATACTTATTTGTATTTATGATACTTGTTGATATTTATTTGTAAGGTTGGTTACCTTAAACTGACTACTAAAAGTAAAATTTTCATTGCAATCATTAAATCGTGAAAAGCAAAGTTTCTACTATAATCATTCAATTAAAGTAATAATTTAAAAAGTAGTTGGGAAAAAATTAGGAACTTATGAATAGAAGCCTATAATATTTTTTTAATATAAGAGAAACAAAGTGGATGCACTGTGCAACTACATAGCTTTATAGTTCTTGACTCAGCCATTTCTCCTCAAATTCAGAATTTTGTTATTACATGAATCATAATATTCATTCTCATAATGAATCCTATTCTTACAGACAATTTAAGAGGTTTTCCTGCATTTGAGATATAAGCTTATAGCTTATAAATGAGCTGATTCTGATACAATTTCTATTATTCACAGTTTATAAAAGTCAGACAGTAGCTTCTATAAAATAGCATCACTAAGATAAATTCCTAATGAGAAAGTATACACATGAAAAGTGTAAGAGGTTTCCTATATTACATGTAAGAATGTCAACAAAATCTCACAATGAGTAGCTGAACTGAAAGCTAAGTTTTATTTATTTAATTATGGAGGGGGATAATACTTATGGGGGACAATAGCAATTTGGTCAAAATGCTTATTAAGAAGCTCTGATATAATTTTTCCATAAAAGAGACATATAAAAAGACAGAATAAACTTGAAAAAAAAATTATATTGAAGTACAAAGCTTAGACACTCCAAGTGCTTATTCTTTATAATTAGGATTTCTTCCACATGTAGGTTGAGGCAACAAGTTGTAAAATGCTTGGCACCAAAACTTTCTCCAGACATTATAGAGTCATCCATAACTAATAAGATCAGAAAGGAAAACTACATGTAAAAATTAAAGTCTCATCTCTTAACTAAAGAATTGTAAAAGGATATTTAAACAGTACCTAACATAGTACTTTTTTTTTTTTTACCACAGTCTTTTTTTCCCAAGTATAGTTGATTTACAATACTATGTTTCACATGTACAGCAAAGTGATTTGAACAAACGTGTTTGTGTACACTTTTTTCAACTGTTGTCCAACACAGGTTATAACAAGATACTGATCACTTTTTCCAATTATTTTCCATTACAGGTTATTACAACATATTGAATATAGTTCCCTGTGCTGTTTGCAGCAATAGAGACATGGATGTAGAGAATGAACGTGCACACACAGCCAGGGAAAGAGAGTGGGACGAACTGAGAAAGCAGCGCTGACGTAACACACCATGATGCGTAAAACAGACAGCTGGTGGGAAGTTACTATATAACATAGTACTTTTTGAACAGATATTCACAAAATAAGTTAAACTGTTGTGATTTAAAAAAAGAATTTAACTTAGAAATACAAAAGCTAAATGAAAACACTTCATTAACACAATTCTGAAAGAAAGAGGTAATAAATCAGTTTACAAAAAGAGGAGTATGGTGGAGTGAGGGCAATTTAAACTAGCTAGTATAAGAAATTTTCATTTCAAACAATATAAGAATCTCCAGCATGTAATAACACATGCATCTTTTAGATATGTGACCAAAAAAGGGAGGTGATCATCCTCAAAGTATCACCAAAAGCTCTATGTTTTCAAATCCGTTGGCGTTTCAGACACAAAAAGCAATATATTACATGATTTTCTTTACATGAAATATCCTATACTGGAAAATCCACAGAGATAGAAAGTAGATTAGTAGTTGCTAGGGGATAGAGAGAGGAGGGAACAGAGAATGACTGCCAATGGGTACACAGTTACATTTTTGATAAAAATGGTCTAAAGGCAGAGTGGTAATGATCGCACAACTCTGTGAATTCACTAAAAAAAAAAAAAATAATCACTGAACAGTACACTTTCCAAGTGTGAACTTTATGGTACGTGAATTATATTTCAATAAAACTATTATTAAAAGATTGAATTTAAATTAAAAAGTAACCTCACAGAATTCATAATGTCAATTTATACAACAAATTATCATTCAAAGCTTTCCACCTGTTTCAATAATTTCTTTTTTACCTTGGCAAGGCGACTCATCTGATCCTCTGAGAGAGTACTGCTTGTTCTGCCAGGAGTTTTTGTGGGTTCTGATCCATCTGCTTCCACGTTAGGCCAGACTTTCAAGTCATGCATCCCTTGGCGAAACATGCTAGGCAAAAAGAATATTCAGAGAAAAAAAAAAAGAATATTCAGGACACAATTAATTTAGTTCATTATGGGAAATTTTAGATTTCTAAATAGAGACAATCCCAGGAAGCCTCCAATGGAATATAAAGCAATTAACCAAGCAACTGAATCCACACAGCACTGTTTTTCACATCCTTCTTTTTTCCTTCAAGCAGTTAGAACTATTACAGATATTCCCAAGGTCGAGTGCAAAAAGAGAAGCATCAGGAATAGGCTACACACACTTCATCACTTCAGTGGAGATCTTAGAAACAGAAACCAAATTTCTACCCAGAGGGAGAAGGTCACATTTACATCGATTGAAACTAAAATTAAAATAATTATATAACTTTCTACTTTAACTGACAATTCAGCATAGTATTAATAGACAGTGGTGTTGAACAGCTGGGATTTGGATCCCTGCTGTGCCAACTATCACTTACAAGACTTTTGGTAAATTACTTAACATCTCTGTGTTAGCTTCCTCATCTATAAAATGAGACTATAAAGAGTAACTGTGTCTCACAGAGTTAGAAACGTTAAATAAACCAATACAAGTAAAAAGTACTTAGAATAGTGCCTATCATACAATAAGAACTCAATATAAGCTACTATTTTCCTTTTCGCTGGGTAGAGGCTTACTTTTCTCCTGTCTTCTTTTGCATAAGAGAGATGTCTAAAAGGGAATACAATACTGTGTTCAATAAGAAAACATGCCTGTGTCTACAAATCAGAAATTTAACATATCATCAGAATTCAGACTGAACTGGATGATCCTACTTTAAAGTGAAAGACTGTTATCACCTTTGTCACGCTTTTGCTTCCTTCAAAAACTATCAAAGAGGAGTCAAGATGGCAGAAGAGAAGGACACAGAATTCATGTCTCCTTACCAGTACATCAGGAATACATCTATAAATGGAACAATTCTCACACAGAGCACCTGCTGAACATTAGAAGAAGACTTCTAACACCTAAAATGGCAAGAAAAATTCCCTCACAGTGGGGTAGGAAAAAGGAAAGGAAAAAAAAAAAGAATCAAAAAAGGAACCAGCAACCCTGGGGGGAAGCTGAAGGTGAGGAGAGGTTCCTGTAATCAGAAAATCCCCTCATGTGGGGAAATCAGCGGGGACATAAAGGGACCTTCGGAGGATCAAAGGAGAACATGTGGACCATCAGTGGAAGGCAGGACCAAGTAAGAACTGTGCACACGGTCTGTACTGCAGCCTTGCCCAGCCCAGCCTGAGTCACGTGTCTCCTGTCGAGAGGAGGGCTGGGTGCTGGAAAGTGGGGTTTGGAGCACGGACCCAGGAAGGGGACAGCTGCTGGTTGTGAAGGGAGCCTGAAGGGACAGGAGTAAGGAGTCCGACAATTAGGAAAGTCTGCAGAGGAAGGCAAGGACACCACAGAAGCAAGGCACCACTGCTGAATGGTGAGCAACACGCGGGGCTGGCACTGTAATCCCCATCCCCACCCACCCACTTCAGCCCCTACAAGCGCTGGGAGGTGCACTCATCTGAGCAGGCTCACCCTCCACACACACCTCAAGCCAAGGTCTCTTCTGCCAGGATAGGCTCAGCACCCTGAGCATCGTCCATCCCAAAGCCTCCTTCAAAATCAGCCCTGGGTGCCGTTGCCCAAGACAGGAATCTGCCAATGCTGGTGGGAGCAGAGGGGACTGAGTACAAAGGTGTGGGGCTAAGAGCACGAAGGTGAAGGAATTTCAGCTGAGCTACTTCAAACCCTAAAAGATGATGCTGTTAAAGTTCTGCACTCAACAGGCCAGCAAATTTGGTAAATTCAGCAGTGGCCACAGGACTAGAAAAGGCCAGTTCTCATTTCAATCCCAAAGAAAGGCAATGTCAAAGAATGCTCAACCTACCACACAATTGCACTCATTTCACCTGCTAGCAAAGTAATGCTCAAAATTCTAGGTTTCAACAGTACGTGAATAGAGAACTTCCAGATGTTCAAGCTGGATTTCAAAAAGGTAGAGGAACCAGAGATCAAATTACCAACCTCTGTTGAATCATGGCAAAAGCAAGAGAATTCCAGAAAAACATCTACTACTGCTTCATTGACTACTTAAAGTCTTTGACTATGTAGATTACAACTAATTGTAGAAAAGTCTCAAAGAGATGGGAATACCAGACCACCTTACCTGTCTCCTGGGAAAACTCTATGCAAGTCGAGAAGCAATAGTTAGAACAGGACATGGAACAACAGAATGCTTCAAAATTGGGAAAGGAGTATTTCAAGGCTGTACTTGACAATATATGTCAAGTATATGTCAACCTGCTTATTTAACTTATATGCAGAGTTAGTACATCAAGATAAATGCCAGGCTGGATGAAGCACAAACTGGAATCAAGACTGCCCGGAGAAATATCAATAACCTCAGATATGCAGATGACACCACCCTTAAGGCAGAAAGTTAAGAGGAACTAAAGAGCCTCTTGATGAAGGTGAAAAAGAGTGAAAAAGCTGGCTTAAAACTCAACATTCAAAAAACTAAGATCATGGCATCCAATCCCATCACTTCATGGCAAATAGACAGGGAAACAACGGAAACAGTGAAAGACTTTATTTTCTTGGGCTCCAAAATCACTGCAGACTGTGACTAAAGCCATGAAATTAAAAAATGCTTACTCCTTGGAAGAAAAGCTATGACCAACCTAGACAGCCTATTGAAAAGCAGAGACATTACTTTGCCAACAAAGGTCCATCTAGTCAAAGCTATGGTTTTTTCAGTAGTCATGTATGGATGTGAGAGTTGGATCATAAAGAAGGCTGTTGTTATTCAATCACTCAGTCATGTCCAACTGTTTGTGACCCATGGACTGCAGCACCGAAGAATTGATGTTTTTGAGCTGTGGTGTTGAAGGACACTCATTAGAGTCCCTTGGACTGCAAGGAGATCAAACCAGTCAATCCTAAAGGATCAGTCCTGAATATTCATTGGAAGGACTGATGGTGAAGCTGAAGCTCCAGTAGTTTGGCCACCTGATGCAAACAGCCAACTCACTGGAAAACACCCTGATGCTGGGCAAGATAGAAGGCAGGAGGAGAAGGGGACAACAGAAGACAAGATGGTTGGATGCCATCATCGACTCAATGGACACAAGTTTGAGCAAACTCTGGGAGACCGTGAAGGACAGGGAAGCTTGGTATATTGCAGTCCATGGCGTCACAAAGAGTCAGACACGACTGAACAAGAGCACGGATGTGGAGAGAGGACTGCTGTTGACCCTGCAGATACAAGAAAGAGAACAGAAGTGTGAGGTCCCTAGTGGAATGTCCCTAAAGGAAATATGGTTTGCCTAGGAAATGAGACACCACTGTTGATTGGCAGATGAAGTAGAGGGGAGGGGGCGGGGGTGTCACTGTCCCCACATGCCAGCTCCTGCCTCCACAGACACCTGGAGGGACTCCCACCAGAGTAAGCATGCCACATTCTGTTGCTCAACTGCCTGCCAATCTCCACGACCACAGGCAATTCACATACCCCCTGCTGTGGCTGCACTGCCCTCATGGGCCTGAGTAAGTCTGTCTCAGTCAGCCCCTTTGCTTTCGCTCCCTTTTGCACGGGTTTGGAACAGATGCCTGAAGGGGGCTTACATGCAGAGCTGGGGCCAAAATCAAAGCTGAGCCTCAGGGGCTGTGCAACTAAGGAAGAGGAATGAAATCTTCTCCAGGTAGCTGCACAAGCCTCAGACTAAATCCCTGCAAGAGGTTTGGTAAACCCTGCATCTGTGGAATATCAGAATAGACAACAAGTGTCCCACAACTGACACAAGTCTAGCTTTAGCAGCAGTGGACTTTGAGGGAAAGTAGTACATGCAGAAGTTGGGCCAGGTCAGAGTCTGGGATGCAGCAAAAGCAGTTCTAAGACGGAAGTTTATAGCAATACATTCTTACCTCAAGAAATAAGTAAAATCTCAAGTAAACCACCTAAACTTTTACTTAAAGCAACTAGAGAAAGAACAAACAAAACCCAAAGTAAGTATAAGGAAAGAAATCATAATGATCAGAGCAGAAATAAATAAAATAAAGGCAAAATAATAGAAAAGATCAATGAGAAGATAAACAAAATCAGTAAACCTTTAGCCAGACTCCTCAAGAAAAAAGTGAGAGGACTCAAATTTATAAAATTAGAAATGAAAAAAAGAGGTATTTCTGACACTGCAGAAATACCAAGGATCATAAGAGACTACTACAAACAACTAAATGCCCCCAAAATGGATAAATTCTCGGAAAGATAAAACCTTCCAAGACTGAACCAGGAAGATACAGAAAATATGAACAGACCAAACACAAGTACTGATTGAAGCTGTGATTAAAAATGTTCCAAAGGCCAGGGCCAGATGGCTTCACAGGGGAATTCTATCAAACACTTAGAGAAGAGCTAACACATATCCTTCTCAAACTCTTCCAAAACATTGCAGAGGGAAGAAAACTCCCAAGCTCATTCTATGAGGCCACCATCACCTGAATACCAAAACCAAACAAAGGTTATCACAAAAAAAGAAAATTACAGGTCAGTATCACTGATGAACATACACACACAAATCCTCCACAAAATACTAGCAAATAGAGTTCAACAGCACATTAAAAGGATCAGCCGCCAGGATCAAGTAGGATTTATTTCAGGGATGCAAGGATTCTTCAATATATGCAAAGTAACCACAACCACTTATGGTAAAAACTCTCCAGAAAGTGGGCATAGAAAGAAACTACCTCTATGTAATAAACGCCATATATGACAAAGCTACATCAAATATCATTCTCACTGATAAAAAAAATGAAAGCATTTCCTCTAAGAACAAGACAAGGGTGTCCACTCTCACCATTTTTATTTAATACAGATTTGGAAGTCCCAGCCACTATAATCAGAGAAGAAAAAGAAATAAAAGGAATCCAAACTGGAAAAGAAGTAAAATTGCCACTGTGCAGAAGACATGATACTGTACATAGAAAATCCTAAAGATGCCATCAGAAAATGACTAGAACTCATCCATAAATTTGGTAAAGTTGTAGAATACAAAATTAACACACAGAAATCTCTTGCATTCCTGTGCATTAACAATGAAAAATTAGAAAGAGAAATTAGGGAAACAATTCCATTTACCACTGCAACAAAAAGAATAAAATACCTAGGAATAAATCTACCTAGGAGGCAAAAGACTGTATGCAAAAAACTGTTAAGATACTGATAAACAAAATCAAAGACAACAGAAACATATGGAGAGATATACTATGTTCCTGGATTACAAGATTCAATACTGTGAAAAAGACTATACTACCCAAAGCAATTTACAGATTCAATGCAATTGCTATCAAATTACCAATGATATTTTTCACAGATGAGAACAAAAAACTTTAAAGCTTATTTGGAAACACAAAGACCCTGAAGAGCGAAACAATCTTCAGAAAGAAAACCAGAGCTGGAGGAACAGTAATCAAGATGTTTGGTACTGGCACAAAACAAGAGATCAATGGAATAGGATAGAAAACCCCGAGATAAACCAGAATACCTATGGTCACCTAATCTACGACAAGGGAGGCAATACTATACAACGGACCAAAGACAGTCTCTGCAATAAGTGGTGCTGAGAAAACTGGACAGTGACATGTAAAAGAATGAAGTTAGAACACTACCTAACACCATACACAAAAATAAACTCAAGTGGATTAAAGATCTAAATATAAGGCCAGATACTATAAAACTCTTAGAGGAAAACATAGGTAGAACACCCTTTGACAGAAATCATAGCAAGATCTTTTTGGACTCATCTCCTAGAGTACTGAAAATAAAAACAAAAATAAACAAATGGGACACAATTAAACTTAAAAGCTTTTACACAGCAAAGGAAATAAAAAACAAGATGAAAAAACAACCCTCAGAATGGGACAAAATATGTGTAAATGAAGCAACTGACAAAAGATTAATCTCCAGAATATACAAACAGGTCATGCAATTCAATACCAAAAAAAAAAAAAAAAAGGGAAGGAAGACCTAAATAAGACATTTCTCCAAAGAAGACATACAGGTAGTCAACAAACACAAGAAAAGATGCTTAACATCACTAATTACTAGAGAAATGCAAATTAAAACTACCATGAGGTATCATGTTATCATGTCACACTAGTCAGAATGGCCATCATCAAAAACTGTACCCTGGACAGAGTGTGGAGAAAAGAGGACCCTCTTGCACTGTTGGTGGGAATGTGAACTGATACAGCCACTACGGAGAACAAGATGGAGGTTCCTTAAAAAACTAAAAACAGAGCTACCATACGAGCCAGCAGTCCCACTACTGGGCATATACCCAGAGAAAACCATGATGAACCCCAATGTTCACTGCAGCGCTACTTACATGGAAGCAACCTAAATGCCCATCAACAGAAGAATGGACAAAGGAGATGTGGTACATATAGACAATGGAATATTAGTCATAAAAAGGAACAGAGTTGTGTCATCTGCAGAGATGCGGATGGACCCAGAGACTGTCATACAGACTAAAGTAAGTCAAAGAGGAAAACAAATATCATATCTCAATGAAGAATCAATAAAAATGGTAAAGGAGATCTTATTTGCAAAGCAGAAACAGAGATCCATACCTAGAGAACAAATGTATGGATACTAAGAGGGAACAGGGGTGGGGTGGGATGAATTGGGAGAGTGGCACTGACATATATTCACTACTATGTGTAAATTAGATAACTAAGGAGAGCCTACTGCACAGAACAGGGAGCTTAGCTTGGTGCTCTGCAGGGACCTAAATGGGAAGGAAATACAAACAAGAGAGGATATGTGTATATGGATGGCTGATCCACTTTGCTTTACAGCAGAGACTGATACAGCAGTGTAAAGCAACTAGCAATAAAAATGATTAACTTTATCTACATAAGAAAGCAAGCTACCAAGAAGACCCAGAATAGAGGTTGGACAGACTCATAAAGGAGTTCTGGGTAACTTTTTAAAATGCACTGCACAGAAAGCCTTCTGCTAGTGTATTCTCTTTTAAGTGTTAACAAGGTCTTTCAAACATTATAAAGTCTATTCAAACAACATACCCTCAAAGCTGAAAGGGCAAGTTGTCAATTGCAATGGAAAGACTAAGACTAAAAGTGTGTGTAGGCGAGCAGGCAAATCCAAAGACTTCTACATTAAATAATTTTCTTAATTAGGTACACATTGGATATATTGATACATTCTTACTATCTTCAAAAACACTATTTAACTGTATATGTGATGTGCGTGTGTGTGTGTGTGTGTGTGTGTGTGTTAGCTGCTTAGTCATGTCCGACTCTTTGCAACCCCATGGTCTGTCCATGGAACTTTCTAGGCAAGAATGCTGGAGTGGGTTGCCATTTTCTTCTCCAGGGGATCCTCCCAACCCAGGAATCAAACTGGGATCTCTTGAATTGCAGGCAGATTCTTTACTGTCTGAGCTACCAGGGAAACCCTATTTAACTGTAAAGTGAAAGTCACTCAGTCATGTCCGTCTCTTTTCGACCCCATGGACTATACAGTCCATGGAATTCTCCAGGCCAGAATATTGGAGTGGGTACATCTTCCCAACCCAGGAATCGAACCGGGGTCTCCTGAACTGCAGGTGGATTCTTTACCTACTGAGCTTTCAAGGAGGTCCTATTTAACTGTAAAAGGTTTACATAAATTTGTAAACCATTATTATCTTTATATGACCAATGGAAAATTTCTTAGCAGATTTTCCTGAGATAATAAAGAGAATTTTCACTGAACATTATGTAATGTATGTAAGTAAGGATGCCATAAGCATTTAGACTGGGAACTGTAAAGGACTGCTACAAGCTCATGAGCAGTATAAGATTAAGGACCAAATGTTTTAAAAGTTTCTGAGCCTGGCAATAAACAGGTAAATCTCTAGCAGCCATATCTGCAAAAGCTTACTTTATAAGCCCAATACAAAACGTATGAAACGGTTGTTAAGAATCAAAACTCTCAATATTTATCTATCATGTTAAAGAAAAGTTATATTATTAAAAAACTATTTTATAAAGTTTATTTTCTTTCCCTTTCAACTGAAAGAGATTCAACAGCCAGCAGACCTTCTTAATCTCCAAGAAACTGGGTACAGTGAGGTCATAACACCACTTTCAGTGAATATCATTAACTGTACCTTTAGAAACAGCAGAAGGCTTCCCTTTCTTCTCTCCTTTTCCTTACCCCCCAACTGAATAGTTTGGCTAAACTTAACTAAGTAAAAAAATCAGTACATTTGGCAAGATGTTAGTTTACCAAATGATTTAGGTGCCTTGGGATGGACCTGGAAAAGAAATTAAAGGATAGAGGACATGGAGGGTAGGGGTGATGCCAAGTGATTCAAATGATCAAGTGAACATATTACTTTAACACTAATGGCACCTTTGCAGATGGACAGAGGAGCCTGGCGGGTCACGGTCTACAGGGTCACAAAAAGTCGGACACGACTGAAGCGACTAAGCAGACACAAAAATTCCAGGTGACAAGTCAGAAGATGCTCAGTGGATTAAGTCCACTTGGGAAATCAAGCCAAACCAGCAAGGCTTTTTGTGAGGTGCTTCCCTCCTGGCTCACACAGTAAAGAATCTGCCTGCAATGCGGGAGACCCAGGTATGATCCCTGGGTTGGGAAGATCCATGGAGTATATATACTCCAGTATTCTTGCCTGGAGAAGTTCATGGACAGAGGAGCCTGGCAGGCTACAGTCCACGGGGTGCCAAAGACTTGGACACAACTGAGTGACTATCACAACCGAGTGACTAACACACACAAACACACACACACACACAAGGCAGAAGAAACCAGTACACACACACACACACAGCAAGGCAGAAGAAACCAGTACAGCAGGATCACCCTCAGACATCAGCAGACGCCCCAACAACAGCTGCTGCTGATGTTCCAGCTCCCAGGGCCAAGAAACTACAGAAGCGACTGCCTTGACTTCAGAATCCACATTTGGAAAAACCATCTACAAGAGAAGCCTGTGGTCCTTTGCCAATTCAACCTAATGATCAATCCATTCTTTAGCTACTTAGAAATCTCACAAGCTATATTTTCAAAATGAGGATAATTAGTTATTCTAGCCATATCCTAACAGATCTGTCTTTCAATTAATTACACTATTTTCCAAGAAATACTGATTCACACTGACTCAGGTATACAAAACAGATATTAGCAAATAGCAAGTTCATACTAGGACTATTTAAGGAACAAGAGTGGGGTAGGTGCTAAGAAACATTTGAGGAAGTGAAGGTCTAAAGCACCATCTCCCTAAGTCATGAGAACTGTGGTGGCACACGACATGATTTTTAAGGGTACGTGGAAAAAAACTGCACAGGCATCCTGAGGTCATCCAGAAGACTAATGCTACTTTCTCACCGTAAGTGCCAGCAACCCCACACAGAAAAGCAGCTGTGACCCAGCAGTACAAGCAGATGTCTGCACTCTCCTAAAGCACCTGTAACATCCTGAATATCATATTCTTCCACAATCCAAAAGTACACAGGAAGTCTAATATCCAGCGAGAGAATGCCTGGGCTTGTCTCCACTGCAACCCGATTCCCCTTCAAGGAAAGGCCCCAGGACCCACAGAGAAAAAGGAGTTATTTTAATTTCATAGAGCTTCTCAGATTTCCTTTTTCTGAGGTGAAGCATCAGCCTAGAGGGAACAGTAGGTGATCTAATATGAGTTATTACAAACACACATACACACAATGATTACTACTGATTTCATGTACTACGTCAGTCTGAGTTTATTTGGCCGTAGGCAGGTTATTCCACTGTACTTCTGTGGCCATTTCTATTGTCTCACACCTATAGTCTAGTCAGACTGCCTCCTGAAACTGTATCCTAAGGTCAATGAAAATGCATGAGTGTTAAAAGAGATGTTTTCATGAGGGAAACTCCCACTGATATTTCAGAAAGCAAACCACTTATGAAGAAGCCAGGAGGAAAAACCAAGAGGTCTATCTGGCTATTTCTTAAGAACATTTAACCAGTAAAACGACAATAAGAGTGATAAATCTTCTTTTCTGTATGGCAAACAAATTTCATCCTCATAGAGACAAAAAGAAACAAACACTTTGGGAAAGGAACAATACTGATTTTGTAATATGTCCATTCTACTATAACATGTCATTTTATCAAAAATTGTGTTTAAAACTGGAGGCCACAATGTATCACACTATGTCTAAAGTATTGTTTTTGCATGGATTTCAATAATAAATAATTCTTTAATAGGTACATTAAACTAAGACACCTACTCATTACTAAGGAATCAAGCTATTATAAATGGAATTACACTTAAATTTTATTCCTGAGTTGAAGTTTTTCTGACACCTTATTTCTGAATAGAAAAATTCAGTATTTATAAGATTATCAATTTTTCCCTGTAATTCACATATATAATTCAGTCAGTTTCCCAACAAAATAACAGTGAGCTTTCCCTTTAAAACTGAGGAAATATTAAAATGTATCTGATAAAATATAGAGAATATTCAGAGAAATTCTGAAATGACTACCAATGAAGATTATCCCTCTCCAATATGAAAACATTTCATAACTAATAGTATTCAAAACTAACAAGAATAGTGCAGAAATAACAATAGCTACTATTTACTTAGTACTTCTTAAGCTTATTACATGTCTTTAGCAATTATCATCATAAACTATTCTTGAGGTAAATACTATTAATATGATTTCATTTTACAGAAAAGGAAACTGAGGCATAAAGAGATTAAATAACTTGCCCAAAGGTACACAAATAATAAGCAAAAGTTGTTGCTGTTGTTTCTTGCTAATTATTTCTTGCTAAGAATTATATATAGTGATAAGGTGGTGGTGTTGTTTAGTTGTGAATTCATGTCCAGCTCTTTTGTGACCCCATGGAATGTAGCCCACCAGGCTCCTCTGTACATGGGACTTCCCAGGCAAGAATACTGGAGTGGGTTGCCATTTCCTTCTCCAGGGGATGTTCTAACTCTGGGATCGAACCCAAGTCTCCTGCATTGGTAGCTATGGATTCTTTCCCACTGAGCTGCCAGAGAAACCAACAAGGAAAAGATCCAGGTTTTAAACTCAGACAATCTAGTTCTACAACCTGCCTTCCTAACCACCAAGGGCTTATACAAAGCTGCTACATTCAATATCATAATTTAAGATTCATGAATTGCAACTGAATAAGCAATAAACAAATATGTGACAATTCAAAAGAAAATGTCAAGCAGGAAAAACAATATTTGTAACATGTAACACACAAAGGGCTAATTTCATTAATCTACAAAGACCTCAAGATCTCATACACATTAAAAAGAAAAATGACAACTCAAAAAAAGGCAAAGAATTTTAAGGAATGTGAGTTATACCTGAATTTTTAAAAACGGGCAAAGGATATGAAAAAGCAATTCACAGAAACATAAACACAAAGAGTAAACGAAAATATCATAATATGATCATCTCTGCTCACATTTTATGATGTAAAAATGGGCAAAAATTAAGAAGTTTGATAATATCTAGATTATGATCTCTATTACTTAATACCAAAAGGGACTAGGACTTCTTTCAGACTCCAGGTCTGGGGCAGAAAATTGCCCAATGAGCCTGGAATAGTTTGACTCTAGTAAAGAAGCTACCAATAACTACTGGTGAAGACAGGATCAATTTGAAGGGGTTCCTAATGACCAAAAATAGGAATTTTTTTGACAATTATAAAGAATACAAAGAGCAATGGGTTGAAACACTTCAAAACTACTTTAAAGTCATGATAAAACTTAAGAACAAAACTAAAAAAAAAAACAAATAATCATCACCTTTGCAGGTTAACAAGATACCAATTTATAGAAAAAATAGAACGTCAACAATTTTCTTAAGATGAAGAGTTCTCTCTCTGTTCAGGAGAAAAGGGATAGAGAAATAACACCCTTCAGGACTATCATGTTTTTGGTTTTGTTCTGATTTTTTTCCCCCCAAAATAAACCTCTATTAATATTATCTGTAAATTTTTAAAACAAAAATTAACTTGTCTATTTTAATCATTACCATTATGCAAATTAGTGCATTAGTGCTTTTTAATCCTATTTATTGTTCTTTTTCTCATTATTATGACAAAGCAGAAAAACCCTATAACAAAGCAGTTACAGTATATGCCAAATTGTATTGTTTTTCCCCACCCTAAAAATAAGGTTCCAGCTTCCAATGACTACTTCCTAACAAAAATCACAGCATTCCCGTTAGGAGAAGAAAATGCTTACCCATATTTTCCAAACAGTGACACTGTTGTCCCTCCCACAGGCACTGCCTTTCCTGGTCCATACACATCCCATACTGTCAGGGCCACTTGGGCATTCCTGGGCAGGTCAGGGTATTTCACAGGCAGTTTCAGCCACTCATTCCAGCTGTGAAAACAAGGTAAACAAAAACATAAGTAAGGATAGAAAATCAACATAGACATATGTGTATAACTTTCTTCTAAATTAACAAACCATACAAACAAATTGGTTCGGAGAAAATGTCCCAAAGATTAGTTAGTAGTACAAAAATTAACATGGCACTGACCTCAATTTTGCTCTAGGCAAGTTCAACTTTAAATACAGAAAAATCTGTATTTTACTTCACTTCACTTTATTGGACTTTGCAGATACTGCATATTTTACAAGTTGAGGTTTACGGCAATCCTGCATCTAGCAAGTCATGGGCCCCATTTTTCCAATGACAGCATTTGCTCATTTTGTGTTTCTGTGTCATATTTTGGTAATTCTTGCAATATTTCTAACTTTTTCATTATTACTGTTTTCATGGTGATCTGTTGTGATCTTTGATGTTACTACTATGACTCACTGAAGGCTCAGATCTCAGGAAGTTTTTAGCAATAAAGTCATTTTTAATTAAGGCACATATAAAGTGTTTTTAGACACAATGTTATTGCATACCACAGAGACTACAGGATAGTATAAAGGTAAATTTTATATGTACTGAAAAACCAAAAAAACTACTTTATTACAATATTTGCTATATTGTGGTGATCTAAACTCAAACCTGCAGTATCTTCGAGGTATGCCTACAGAACACATGAAAAAAATTTTGAAAGACAAAATTCATGAAAAATAATGCTGATAAGTCCTTTAATCAAGAAACTCAGACATCAAAAATTTACTATACAGCACTGAGTACTATAATCAATATCTCAGAATAAACTATAATGGAATAGATTAAAAAATAATACAGATATATACATATGTATATGTATGACAGAATCACTTCGCTGAATATCAATCATACTTCAATTTTAATAAAGCAGGAACAGACAATATGACTAAGACACAAGGCTAAATAACGGTTCCCTGGTGACTCAGTGGTAAAGAATCCACCTGCTAAGCAGGAGACATGGGTATGATCCTTAGATCAGGAAGATCTCCTATAGAAGAAAACGGTAATCCACTCCAATATTCTTGCCTGGGGAATCCCAGAGGAGTCTGCCAGCTATAGTCCATGGGGTTGCAAAGAGCTGGACATAACTTAGTGACAAAAACAACAACAATAAATAAAAACCTGGGAAAACACTTAAACCTGTTAGAACCAAACTTGTTTTCAACCAAACTATGATTTTTTTAAAGCAAGTATCCCCCAGAACAGCTTTTTATTAAGAAAAGAAAGAAATTAGAATTATTCATGTTATACTCAAAACATGTTATATATGGTCCTATAATATATAGCAGTATCTCAATAAAGCAGAAGAAACCAACAAAAATTCAAAGAGGTCAAAGGAGACCATCCAGTAACTTTGTAACATGAAGTTACTAGACTGCTCTGGACAAACATATGACAATTTTTTAGGTGAGATTTTTCTTTCACTCAAGTTATTTATTAATATCAATAATGTTTAGCTATTGTTTTCTAATGCTTTCAAAGCATGTTTGTACATATGCTTTCAGTAAGGAATGTTTGTTCTTACTAAGAGTAATGACAGCATAGCTCTCTCATTTTTCTTTTTCATTCTCTATCCACCTCTGCAAATTTTCTTCTGCATTCAAACTTAATACTTGATTTATCTGATCATTTCTACTCCCTTAAACAACAGATGGCTTTTAAAATCCCCAAAGAAAACCACGCAAACACATAAAGCAATATCCAGCAGACACACAGAATTGCTTCTCCTGTTTACTCAAAATTATTCTGTTTGCTCAAAATTATTCTCCAAGGGCATATCAAGAGTTTAGGTCCGACTGACCTGCATCAGTAAGAAACTAAACAGAATTTTTATAAATTTAAAGAACAAAACACTTACATCCACTATATTATAGGAAAATTAGAGATGGCTATTAATTTAAAGGAAACTCTGCTGCTGCTGCTAAGTCACTTCAGTCGTGTCCGACTCTGTGCGATCCCATAGACGGCAGCCCACCAGGCTCCCCCGTCCCTCGGATTCTCCAGGCAAGAGTACTGGAGTGGGTTGCCATTTCCTTCTCCAATGCATGAAAGTGAAAAATGAAAGTGAAGTCGCTCAGTCATGTCCAACTCTTAGCAACCCCATGGACTGCAGCCTACCAGGCTCCTCCGTCCATGGGATTTTCCAGGCAAGAGTACTGGAGTGGGGTGCCATCGCCTTCTCCAAAAGGAAACTCTAAACATCCTTAAATCTTTTTCTTCTACAAAGTCCTTAAAAAAATAAAATACATGCTTTAAAAAGCCTTTCTTCACTACAGATAAGCTTAAAAAACTAAATGAATTTATTTATTTACTATTCACATGATGGGCCCGACTGAAAAGGTAAATTATAAGCAGTGTTACCTTATGCCAATGAACAAACCACAGAGATTAGTTAACACAGGCTAAAGTTAAAAAGAAAATCAGGGACACTATCCAAAAATGAGCTGTGAAAATACTCACCTCTATATTCTGTCCTTTGACCAGGAGATAATAGTTAAAGTTTCTCAGTCAAGTCTGACTCTTTGCAACCCCATGGGCTTATATACAGTCCATGGAATTCTCCAGGCCAGAATACTGGAGTGGGTAGCCCTTCTCTTCTCCAAGGGATCTTCCAACTCAGGGACTGAACCCAGGTCTCCCACATGGCAGGCAGATTTTTTACCAGCTGAGCCATCAGGGAAGCCCAGGAGATAATACCTAAGAGCAAGTAATCATTTGCCCCAAACTTTGAGCCATCCAACTCCAGGTCCTCACACCTCTTTAAATTAAAGCAAAAACACTTCAACCTGTTTTACATACTGGGCTTCTGCAGAAGATTTCTTTGGAAGAATGAATCTGCAGCTAAAAAATAGTTTGAGAACTGCTCAAGATATTCTAGAAATGATAGAAAGATTTGGTGAGACATTAAGGAGCTGTGTATTCAAAATTTTATTCTCTCCTTTCCCAGGCATCATCCCTTCCTCATGCCCCAACTCTAGTTGTGGTGGTTTAGTCGCTAAGTCAGGTCCGCCTCTTGAGACTCCATGGATTGTAGCCTGCCAGGCTCCTCTGTCCATGGTATTTTCCAGGCAAGAATACTGGACTGGTTGCCATTTGCTTCTCCAGGGGATCTTCCCGGCCCAGGGATCAAACCCAGGTCTTATGCACTGCAGGCAGATCCTTTATCATCTGAGCCACCAAGGGGAAGCCCCAACTCTAATTAGGCCTAAATTCATCTGGCAACTTGCAAACGTTCCAAGATTCAAAGCCCTATTCTGGATGATCTAATTTCCTACCATTAACCCCACTCCCATAGACCATTGTGCTAATTCTCTAGTCTGATTAATACACTCCAAAATCCTAACTTTCTAATTTTAAAATTGTAAGTCTATGTATAAAACCATTTCAAATCCTCCACATGACAAAACAGAATATAAATTTTAAAAAAAGTTTAAACCACTGAACTGCAAAATAATATTCATATATTTCATATATGTTTATATATAACTTAAACATTTGCAGCATTTCACACCCAAAATTGATGATTTTACCCTAAGAGTAACTAAAGGAAGTACAGGTTCCCTCACCATGGGTTCTTTTATTATAGGACAAGATAGAATAGAATACTATAGAAGAGACTTGATCAATTTTGAACGCTGCTGCTGCTGCTAAGTCACTTCAGTCATGTCCAACTCTGTGCGATCCCAGAGACGGCAGGCAACCAGGCTCCCCTGTCCCTGGGATTCTCCAGGCAAGAACACTGGAGTGGGTTGCCATTTCCTCCTCCAATGCATGAAAGTGAAAAGTGAAAGTGAAGTTGCTCAGTCGTGTCTGACTCTTTGCAACCCCAAGGACTGCAGCCTACCAGGCTCCTCCATCCATGGGATTTTCCATACAAGAGTATTGGAGTGGGTTGCCATTGCCTTCTCTGCAATTTTGAATGAATTCTTCATTTTTTAAACTCATACGACTCACTATTAGAAACTCAGAAATCAGATTCAGACAACCTAGAATTTCACCCTACCCAAAAATACTTTCTCAACTAAGGAAATGCAAAAATTAAGACAGCAAGAGATTCTTTCATAATATAGTTTATTTTCCCCACAGAATACACAATTCTTCTTTTAAGTAAGTGCTTACAGAAAATAATGGCTATATAAAGTTAGCCAAAAACTGCAGTTTCTGTATTGATGAATTGGTAAAAAAATTCAACTATTAAATACTAAAGAGCAGAATGCACAAAATCTGCAAGTGTTTCCCCTAAGCCCAAAGTTTATGTATATTTAAAAGAAAACAAAAGCCTCATATATTTATCCAACATGAGGTATTTTCCCAATCTATTTTCTTCACAACTGTTTTAAACCTTTTAATAATAACAATAAAAAAAAGTCATTCTAGATATTTTAAAGTACTTTGTTAGCTTCACAATTTAAAAAACATAAATTAAAAATCTCAAACTTTGAGACAGCAAATATGCAAGTTTTTAAATCCTTGAAAATACATAATACATAAATAATACAGAGAGGAGTTGGTAAACGGAAGGAAGAGGAGAAAGATGCTAACTTGCTTCTAACTGGGAATTTGCTTTTGCTCTAATTTCTTTTATTGCCGAGGCACGGAATAGAACCATCATATAATTTTCCTAAAAAAGCGGAATTCACCATAAATGTTGACTTTATAGACCTAAATTTCTGGTTCTAAGTCTTTCTGGAGTCAAAAGCCACCTCAAAAAGTCTAATAAAAGCTTTGAGCTGTCCCTATAAAAACACATAAGACACAAAAAATTCTGCACAGAATTTCAAGTTTTTGTAGGTTTCCTGATTCCAGTTTAAGAACCTCTGATACAATTTAGGAGTTTTGGTAGATTGTTTTAGGTGTAATGATGGTACTGTAGCTATGTTAGAGACATAGAGAAATATTTAAGGTAATACAATATTGGAATTTGCTTCAAAATAACAGTGAAATAAAAACAGTGGCCTTGAGTTAGTAATTAACGAAGCTAGGAGACAGGGCGCTGGAAGTTCATGACATTATTCTCTACTTCTGCGGGTTTGAAATTTTCCAGAATAACAAGTACAAACACATTCACATACTCGCATATGTGTGTGTGTGTAGCCACAAAAAAGACTACTTAAAAAAAAATCACAAATGCATTCACATACTTGCATGTGTGTGTGTGTGTGTGTGTGTGTGTGTGTATGTGTGTGTGTGTGTACAGCCACAAAAAAAAGACTACTTAAACACACACACACACCATTAAAACAGTTGGTTTCCATGCAGACAGATCATCAGAGCTTAGGTTTCTGACTCTCTAGAAAACTTTTCCCAGTCTGCCAGGCCACACTTGGTTAAAAAAAAGAAGTGGGGAGACGGCTGCACCCTCAACAGCACAGCTTGAGTCCATGTGGCCATCCCCTGTCCTCCATGAAAACTACACGTATAAATTCCTTCCTAGAGATGCACACAACCTGCTTATCCTGTACCAAGCCTACCAAGGTATTGAATAACACTCATGGATCAAACATTAGAACTACACCATTCAATCTATCAAAAAAGAAGTGTCAAGAGATTTTATTAAGGACCTACAAGAAAAACAGGAACTTCATATTCACTATATTTACCTTAAATACCAACAATGGCCTGCTACTATACCATGATTAATAAACCAAGAACTTTTAAAAATAGTTATTTAAGATAAACATCTGTCCAGATGACAATACATCTCTTTCTCTCTAAAGATGTGAATTCCAAATATCAGCTGAAACATCTGACTATCCAGAAGTATTTCTGTGTTCAAGGGCATAGAATGGGAACAAATGTAGAGATGTGTTTTTGGTTTGAGTCATTTTGTGAATCAGTCAAATTCTTATTCACATAAAAATACGTCAATATACTCAATACAAACATAAATTTACTTCCACCTCAACTAGTTATAATACTGTTATGTATAATAACTTTATCTGAGTAGGTTCCTACTTGATCTTTGGTTATAGGTACTAAATAATTTTAATTCCTTTGCTATCCCTTCCAAACAATACTTTCAATACCTATATAAAAAAATCAGAGAATAGTTAGGAACCCACCATATGCAAGAAAACAACTTACTTCCATCTTGTACTAAATGCCTTGTAGGAGGTTCTTACTGGCAAGGCCAAAGGCTTCCCTTCTGCAAAAACTTGGCAAGTAACATAGAGGTCTGAACATGTTTCTTGGTACAGTCCTGAAAACTTCAACATTGGGTCTTCTAGAACAGCTTTGTAACTCTTTTGTTCTCTCTTCCCTTCCAAACTTCCTCTGAAAGCATAAAAGTAATAACATTAGGACACGTTTTTTAAAAACAAACCTAACAAATACTAAGAAGACTTTATGGTTATGTCTTAGTAAACCTATGCTACCTCAACATTTTCCTATAGATGAAACAAAAGTCTAGAGATCTCTTAAAATCCTAGCATACCAAAGATCATTCCTATTTTCATCAACATGCTTCTCTATTTTAGGCTTCATAATTTTAAACCCTGTCATCAACTGTTGGATCTATCTTTGAGATGTCACCAGCTCTCCAAGCATTAGTTTAATTTTATTAATTTCAAGTTGACCACTTATTCCCATATTCTTCCAACAACATTGACTGTACTAGGCATAGAGGCCCAGAAATGAAAGACAAGATAAACAAAACAGTGTTACAAGAAAATATTAAGTCCTTGCTCTGGGGAGAAAACTTACTGTTAACTGCATACTTTTTTTTTTTTTTTTTTAATTTTCTTGGAATAGTGGAGTTTTTTTTTTTTTATTATTATTATTATTTGGAGGCTAATTACTTCACAACATTTCAGTGGGTTTTGTCATACATTGATATGAATCAGCCATAGATTTACACGTATTCCCCATCCCGATCCCCCCTCCCACCTCCCTCTCCACCCGATTCCTCTGGGTCTTCCCAGTGCACCAGGCCCGAGCACTTGTCTCATGCATCCCACCTGGGCTGGTGATCTGTTTCACCATAGATAATATACATGCTGTTCTTTCAAAACATCCCACCCTCACCTTCTCCCACAGAGTTCAAAAGTCTGTTCTGTATTTCTGTGTCTCTTTTTCTGTTTTGCATATAGGGTTATCATTATCATCTTTCTAAATTCCATATATATGTGTTAGTATGCTGTAAACTGCATACTTTTTTATACTTTCAATTTATTTTTTTTTTTTTACTATGTAGGTGTATTATCTAGTTTTTATAAATTAAGAAATAACAGTGCTTTAAGTCATAAAAAAAACATGCATAAGATTATAAAAGAGATAGGAACATTGCTTGGAAATCAAGATTACATCATATATTGTGCCAGGCATTTTATAGACATTTTCTTACTTACTTTCCACCATCTTACCATTTTATAAATCATGAAACAGAGACTCAGAAATCAAATTTATTATTGAAGACCACAAAGTAAGTAACAGAGCAGACAATAAAAACCAGGACAGAGGATGCCAAAGCCAGTATTTTTCCCATTACAGAAAAATAACATCTAAAGGTCTCAGGAACACCTTGGAGGCAGGGGCTCATCACCCAGATAGATGCCTGAAATGAGCCTGAACAATACAAGGGAGATGAAGAGCTACAGGAAGGATGTCATCCCAGAATTAAAGTATAGCATATAAAGGCAAAAAGGTAAGATTGTGTGTCTGGGCAACTACAAGTTGGTACAGCTAAAGCATAAAGCTCATGCAGAGAAGAAGCTAGGGATGAGAATCAAGTGTAGGCAGACAATGAAGCTAAAAAGTAGCCACCACATTCAGTGCAGTGCCTGTAACAAAATGAACACTCAAAAACCTGTTAATTGAACAATCTGAAGTTAGAGTACTATAATCACATTTGTGTTTATGATACTTTGGCAGGAGTGGTGTAAGAATGTAATGGAGAGATGGGATTGAAAGCAAGGTCAATTGGAAGACTATCAAAATTAAAAGGAAAAGGGTAGATTAAGGATAGAGCAGTGGGCTTTCCAGGGGGCATGGATCAAAGATACTAAGCAGGTAGATTCAAGGCAACCTGTGAATAATGAAACATAGGTGAGAGAAGGGGGTCAGTATGACTCCTTAAGACTCATTTTCTGTCTTAACCAATTCAGTGGATAATGCTAACTGTCACCAAAATAGAGTGAGAGAAGATTAACATTAAAAGGGCAGGCTAAAGATGTCCTCCCTTTTGGACAAGTTACTTCTAAAGTGCTTTGGAACACCCCAAATGACCATGTCTTGTGGGCAGTTCGATATTCAACTATGGCACTGAGAAACAGGACATCAAAGTGCAAATTATTAAAATGATAGAAAGAGATGAAAAGACCTGGGGAAAACATAATTTTAAAATTTACTATTCTTTATGATCCTAAATTGATACTTCCTGCCCTCCCCAAAATCAGTCGCAGAAAATAAAAGGTGGTTAGGACTAAATTTTGCCAAACTTCTGATTTATGCTTTATTTTTCCTCAAAATACTCAATGCATCTATTAATAAGGGACCAGTTTTCTTTAAAATTTTTCATTTTTCCTTTTAATGTCCAAAAGTTTCAAACAAATAAAAAATATACCCAAGAAACACTGAGAGGAATGGGACTGAAGGAAAGTCCTTTACCAGATGATGGCAACGCAGGTCTTATATAAGCATCGACTGTTGTATCTGTAGAAACTACTTCAAATGGGTGTGTCAAGCATTATAAAGGTGCAGTTTGGTTGTTGATATGTTATTCTTACTGCCACCACAAAATCAAAAGTAAAGGACTTATCAGTGTCTGAAGTAAGTAACTTTCAGAAACACTCATTCAAGGGAGCACCTAACGACTGAGAAAATACAAGTGTGCAGCCTTTTGCCCGAGGTACATTTGTTGAATACTGACTAAAATATGGTGAATGATGTTAGATTAATAACTTGTGAAAATTTATGATCGTTTTCACATGTGAAAATGTATCTAAGAGACTGCTAATGGCCATAATTTCCAACTTGGTCCGAGCTGTTCCCCATCTCGGTTCCACTAGTGTCGGCTCAAGACGTCATGTCCTGGACTTCAACTGTGATGCCTCAAGACTTTCCTGCAAAGATCTCGTCTCATATATTCTGATCCCTTTACAACCGGAACCCTCCTCACCTTTGACTGACTTCCAGCTTCAATAGCTGAACAATAATAACTGACTGTTCCTAAGAGTCAATCTAAGCCTCTCTCACCTCTCATGTTTTTAGTACTATATCCAATTAGCTACTTTATCTGCCTCTCCGTAATTTCTTCAGTCTCCATTCCACCTTCCAGTCCCGTTTTAAAGTAATATCTTCCACTTATAACGGCAGGACGACGATTTAACCAAGACTTGATTTCTCTGTAATATGAGACAGTAATAATCCCACAAAAGGCTGCGGTGAATAGCAAAACGCTTTCTGGAAAACAAACCCCGCGGAATTGACGGACTTACTCCGACCGCTTTCTCTCTCACGAGATCGCGCCCTCGGCCGTACGCACGGCCCCTCTCCGACCTCCAGTCCACCTCCGCTGCCCCGGCTGCAACCCTCCGGCCGTGGCCGGGCCGACCCTCAAGCTAATAACCATCTTCTCTCCCCAACCCGCAGGCCCCTGCCGCCCCGCCTCAGCCTCGGCAATCCCCGTCCCCGTCCCTAGACTCTCTCACATTTTAAGCTGCACGTTGATGTCCAGGTCACAGCTATAGACATAGTGAAACTTCTCCGCTTCCCCCATGGGACCTCCGGGTAACAGGTACACCTAAGGCCGAGAGTAGGGCGCTAGGAAGAGGCTGGGTCTGAACTCGCAGACCAGCACCACACAGGCGCTTCCGGTTCCGCCTCTCGGCCCCGACGCCGCCAATCCCTGCCCGGAGCGCGACCGCTTGCGGCGGAACTCCCCGCCCCGCCCAAGCGTCCTCCTGCGCATGTGCAAAGGGACCCGCCATCTTGCTTGAGGGCAAACAGGATTCCGGAAACGCAGTGTACTTGGTTACATTCCAGACTTCCTGTATTGTTTCGTATTTCCGAGGTTTTGTTTTCGATTTTTTGTTTTAAGAAAGTAAGAAACTGTCTTTTGATTCTGATCTGTTCTGAAGTCAGACCAAAAGGAAATTCAATTCAAAAAGAAGTGTAACAACTTTCACTGCCTGACGGTTAACCAAGGAATAAACAAAAAGGTTAGAGATTTCCCAAGTGTAAATTTCAGTTGCCGTTCGAAAGCCTGTAGTTTAATCACGTATTTGCTCTCTCAAGCAAAGGTTTCCTCTTTCTGTTCTAAAGAGTGGAGAAAGGACTAAGCAAAGAGCAAGGAAATTTGGCTTTCAGTTTGGGTCATACAAATAAAGTGCGCTACTTTGATTAGAATGCTTGTGTGCTTGTTTACCGCTGGATGTTCTCAGACCCAATGTACGCTTGAAGACCTAACCCTTGTTGGGACCTAGAAACATCCAGTAACAACTCTAGGACTCAGAATTCTGATCTCTAAACTCCTACAATATTTATTTTTAGTATATAAAACTGTAATTTTTAGTATGTAAAACTGTAATGGAATTGTAATCACTTCCAACTAGAACCAAAGCTCTTGGCAAGAGCAATGTGTCCCTTGGTGCCTAAGGACTTCTCTGTTGGGTCAGATGGTAAAGAATCCGCCTGCAATGCAGGAGACCCAGTTGGATCCCTGTGTTGAGAAAATCCCCTGGAGAAGGAAATGGCAACCCACTCCAGTATTCTTGCCTGGGAAGTTCCATGGACAGAGGAACCTGGTGGGCTACAGTCCATGGGGTCTCGAAGAGTCAGAAATGACTGAGTAACCACTTGATGCTTGATATATTGTTGAGTGTAATAATTGCTATTCATTATTTTTAGTGATGAGCGTCCCTGGTGGCTCAGATGGTAAAGCGTCTGCCTGCAATGCGGGAGACCTGGGTTCCATCCCTGGGTTGGGAAGATCTCCTTGAAGAAGGAAATGGCAACCCACTCCAGTATTCTTGCCTGGAGAATCCCAGGGACGGAGGAGCCTGGTAGGCTACTGTCCATGGGGTCGCAAAGAGTCGGACACGACTGAGCGACTTCACTTCACTTCTTCATTGTTAGTGATATTGAATAGAAATATCTATGTGTTTATTTTTAGGTGTCATATTATAAGAGAGACAATGCTAGAGTGTGTGTGTGTTATTATAATTTAGGGGAAAAGAAAAAGTTTTCAAGGAAAGGTTGAAAGGACTGTAGCCATTTAACTTGGAAAGTAAAAAAAAAAAAAAAAAAGAGAGAGAGAGACTAATGTACAATGTTTTGTCCAAAGTAAGTTTTTAAAAACATTTGTGGAAGTAACAGTAGGAAAAAACATGAATTAGTCTCTTATAACGTACAGTTCTAACAAAAAGCAGACTTGACCTGTTCCTAAGTAATAACATAACTACTACCAATGGCTGAAACTTACAGGAAATGTAATTTTAGAAAGTAATGAAACTTGAACTTTCTAATCAACAGAGCTCCCAATGATAAAACAAACAGTTACAAGTCCCCTGTCTATGGGATAATTCCAGTGGTGGATGCCAGGTCTAAGGTGAAACAGGTTGCTCAAACTTGAATAAAATATTGACAATTTGTAAAGAACTGAATTTTCTGCTGACTTAAATTGCTTTTATTACAATGTTATTTAATGTATAAACTTGTGTAAACTTCATATATACACAAATATATTTCTTATAAAATTTTAAAAACCAAGTTTACAAATTAGATATAAAAACTTCAAATTAACAACCTTAGTGCAGTACATAGCCTTTTTGCTGAAACCTATTGCCTACAGCATGCATATGGAATTGATGACTCTTACAGAACTGGTTTTTTGAAATTCAAGACCTCTGTATAAAAAGCAGAGACATTACTTTGCCAACAAAGGTCTGTCTAGTCAAGGCTATGGTTCTTCCAGTAGTCACATATGGATGTGAGAGTTGGACTATAAAGAAAGCTGAGCACTGAAGAATTGATGCTTTTGAACTGTGGTGTTGGAGAAGACTCTTGAGAGTCCCTTGGACTGCAAGGAGATCCAACCAGTCCATCCTAAAGGAAATCAGTCTTGAATATTCATTGGAAGGACTAATGCTGAAGCTGAACTGCCAATCCTTTGTCCACCTGATGCATAGAACTGACTCATTTGAAAAGACCCTGATGCTGGGAAAGATTGAGGGCAGGAGGAGAAGGGGACGACAGAGGATGAGATGGTTGGATGGCATCACCGACTCAATGGACATGAGTTTGAGTAAACTCTGGGAGTTGGTGATGAACAGGGAGGCCTGACATGCTGCAGTCCATGGGATCGCAAAGAGTTGGACACTACTGAGTGACTGAACTGGACTGAACTGAACTGATACTGCCCTTATATGGCAATTCAATTTTCTTGTCTCCTTTTCTATTCAAATAACTATGAACTCTTTATTAGTCTAAGTACCATGAGGGTATTTGGCCTTTACTTGACCCCAAAAGTACTTTTTTTTTTCTTTTTGTCTTAAGTCTATCTGTTCTTTTCTCATTAGCTCATAACAGTTAAAGTTCCAATACAGTTACAGAAACACCACAGATAAAGGCATAAAAATGAAATATCAATATTTAGTTCTAAGATATTCATTCATAGGGTCCAGGATAGACTTATGTTAATGTTTTAAAGGTAGTAATCAAGAAAATATGTTTAAAAATTTGTTTAAAAAAACATTAAAAATGTATTATGTGGGAATCTTAGAAGACTGTACTGTAATTGTCAATGACGATAATGCAACAAGGAAAACTAATATGCAAGTGAAGAGGATAATGGTAGGCCACAGAAGCATTGGAAAAGTCACAGAAATCAAAACTGGCAATGTCTTTCCTGGACCAACCATAGATCAAGAAGATGTGGTTAGTAGATGTGAGTATCAGACTCCAGTTAGCAAGACCATGGAAAATGAAAGCCTTGGGTATCTTTTTCTAAAAGGAAAGAAGTGAAGTCTTCTTTCCCATGTGATCTTTTACAACTCATAAATATAAGACACTTAAAGTTATAGAACATAGTTCTTGCATTGCAAAAATTCTCAGTTTTACAGACTACTGCATGTCTGTAGGAAAATAACTTTTTGCATAAATGTTTTCTTTATGTGGTAGGCTACTTCATTGACTATTTGGTGTCATATCCAATTTTAATTTAATTAACTCATCTTTGTAGTTGCAGTTTTTATTTTATTTCCTTTGCCATATTGTTTTCAATTTAATGTTTATTCAAAATACAAACTTTAATGTTGGTTGAGAAATTTGTTGATAATAATCTGTTCCCTCAAGTTGCCCAGGACTTATGTAGTTATTATCAGGTTTATTTTTGTCAGTTTCTGTCACCCAGTTCATTCTCTTTAGCTTGTAATAAAAAAGTTGACTCAAAGCTTAAAATATTTACCATCTATTATTAGCCTTCCATCAAGATAAAATAACTGTGATATTATGAGATTAAAATAATCTCAAAACTGCTTTTTTTCAATTAAAAATTGTCTTTACGAGTTTTCTAGTAACTCTAGGTATTTTTAGAACCTAATCGCATGATGGCGCAGACAACATTGTCAGGAAACTTGAAAAATCCTACATCATAAGCCAAGACTTATAGCCATTTGTCAAGTGACAACGTTGAAAAAGGTGAACTTGAGACTGTCTCCTAGTGATCTTGTTATAGGAACCTTCAAAGTTTGGGTGATTCCATTGAAAAAAGTAATTTCTATCAGCTACTAAATAGAACAGATCAAAAGAATGCATTTTCTGAAAAACAGTAAAAGCATACTCTGTGTATGTGCTCCTTCTACTCTGTAATTAAAGCTCCTTTAAGTGTCATGAGGGGGAAAAAAATTCTGATAGTTGAATAATATTGTTGTCAAAAATCGCAGTTGTAAAAGAAGAATGGGGTCATATTTCCCCCAGAAAGCATGATCAGGACCCTCCCAAGGAACATGCTTCTGGGCTAAACTCTTTGTGCCTCTTCAACCCCCTCATTCAATAAGAGGAGTGATCTCTAGACCTTGGAAAGAAGAGCTTTAAAACTGTGAGAACTATCTGCTGTTACTTATAATCTCTTGATTTAAGATTTTTAGGGATTTTTAAAACTGTAAGCCCCATGGGCTCTGGGCTTTTATAACATGTTCGAGACCCCAAAAGAGTCTCCATTTTCCTCCCCTACCCTTGCCATAAAAACAAACAAACAAACAAACAGATTAGATATATGTACTGCAGGCCTGAGATTGCTACCTCTGAGAAGCCTCCTCTGACCCCACCTTTCCTCCCAACACTAGAGTGAGTCATCTCACTCAAAAATCCATTCCTCCTGTATTCTTCTTCCATAATATTTTCAATAGTCTTTATAATAATTATTTAGTTGATGGCTGTCTCTTCCATTAGACTACAAGTTCTCCAAGGAAAAGATTTCTGTCAATTTTATTTACCCCTGTACTCTACTTTAGTTCCTGGCAAAGAACAGATATTGAATAAGAGAAGTAGGAAAGAACCTAGCACTTGAAAAACTATTATCTGTCAGCACATTACATCAGTGTATTTATTTCAGCAAAATAGTGAAGCAGGTTCTGTTATACTATTTTACAGAAAAGTAACTGTAATGTAAGTTAGGTGATTTATATAGAATTAATAGCTAATAAATGGCAGAAGCAGATGTGTTCGACTTCAAAACACATGATAGTTTTACCAAACTGTGAAGGAATAGTCCAGAATAATTCCTAAATTTAATTTTTGTAACAGGAAAAAAATTATTAATGGCAGTCCCTTTAGCATCCTTGGTGTTATTTAGCACTGCCATTGATTCCCTCCACCTCTCTATAGATTATACTCTCAGTAAACATCTTGACTCACTACAGATTGACTCCATGGAGGGAGGAAACTTGGGCCCACTCAGCATCTTTTCAGGTCATCCATTAATTTAACAAATTTTTACTTAGTCCTAAAAATGTGCCAAGAACTGCAGAAAGCATTGTACTAGACACTGGCCTCTCCAATCTCCCCAGAGAACAGTGTTCCTTGTCTGCATGTGGGTCACCCCTGACATCATCCCTCAGTGTGTGTTTCCTATGTCATTGTGCAACCTGTCTTCTAATATCATAAGACAAAAAGAGTTTTATTTCATTTGTTCTATACAAAACAGTGGAATGATAATGACTTCAGGCATCTCCAAGAACCCATTGTTTTTAGAAAACCCATTACTATGAGCGCAACCTCAGTCTACATTATGTTTGACCTGTAATTCTGCTCTATGTTCAATCTTTCTTTTTGATTCTGTATGCTTTGAAGGACAGAGAATGCTGCTGTTACTTTTGACACTTCTCATTGCTTTGATTGTATGCATTTGTGTTTGTGCATGAATATTTAATCCCAGAAAGGTTGTTGGCCTGTGAATCAGACTTGATTCTCTGAGATAAAAAGAAGAAAAGCAATCAGAGCCTGAGTCCATAGACAGTCATTAGTGACACAAGTAACTCCTCAAGATCCCTGGATTCTTTTAAGTCACTTTGCCACCTACCCAGATTCTTTAAATGCACAGGGAAAGAATGGCAGAGACCTTAAAAAGACAGAAAGGAGAAAAGGAAAGAAAAGAATGAAAAAGAGGAAGGAAAAGGAGAATTGTTCACTTGAGAGTCTGCTTGGGTTTGAGCTGTGCATTAGTTTGAGAGTTATGAAAGCTAATAATCTTTTCAGAGAGGAATGCTTAGGCTAGTGATGTGATTTGATGAGGGAATAGACAGAGAAAGACTAAAGAAGAGAATGTGAGAACTAAAACACTTAGACTTTCTTCTTATCAGAGAAACCTACTCTACATGCAGGACAAAGGTGAAATGTTGTCCCTCTTTCTGTCTTAAAGACTATTGGAGGAGGTTAGGCGAGGACTTGACCACTGGCCAATCCTCAAGCTGGACTTGGAGAATCAGAAGCTCTTCATCCCTCCACTGTCCTTGGAATGCATGCTCTGCCCATAGTTCCCACAGTGGAAGTTGTGTTTAAGGATGGAGAGTTGAAAGAGCAACCTGTTATTGAGACCACATTGGATGTGTGCATGACTGAACCCCATTAAGGCCTCTCTATAAACTCTTAAGATGCTGTTGAGTGGACCGAACCCACTCCTGGGTAAGTTTCCTTCATATAAACAGCACCATCTACCAAGAGTTGCCTTTCTTTGGTCTCTCATTGCCCTCTGCATATGGAGCCAGTTTCAGATTATACTTAGAAGCTCTCAAGTTTGCAAGTCAACAGGCAAAACAACACAGAAGTGATATTCTATACCAGGGTTCTTCAGAGGCATTAAGAGGAAAGGGAGGCTTTCTAGAACCTCATGATCTGTTTAAAATTGGAGTTAAATTTTAGTTGTTTTGTGAACTTATTTTCTGTTTGTCTCTCAATGTTTATTTGAACATATTAACTCTGAATATCTTTTCTCTTATTCTGTATTCAGATTTTACCTTTATCTTTGCCCAGTAGTGGTAGAATTGATTGTTGTTGCACATGGTATTTACAATCTATAAAATCACAGTGCACTGAATTAATAAATATTGGAACACTGACATGCAGCACACAGTAGAGGGAAAAAGAGAGGGCCAAAGAAATTATTTTATGATTAATTTTTTTCTTGTCTTGCCGTAAAATATGAATTTTATTTCACAGAAGGAAGAGGTGACTTTTTTTTTTTTTTTGGTCTTTTTTTTTTTTTTTGTCTTTTTATTTTCCATTTATTTTTATTACTTGGAGGCTAATTACTTTACAATATTGTAGTGGTTTTTGCCATACATTGACATGAATCAGCCATGGCTTTACATGTGTTCCCCATCCTGATCCCCACTCCCACCTCCCTCTCCACTCGATCCCTCTGGGTCTTCCCAGTGCACCAGCCCTGAGCACTTGTCTCATGCATCCAACCTGGGCTGGTGATCTGTTTTACCCTTGATAGTATACATGTTTTGATGCTGTTCTCTCTAAATATCCCACCTTCGCCTTCTCCCACAGAGTCCAAAAGTCTGTTCTGTACATCTGTGTCTCTTTTTCTGTTTTGCATATAGGGTTATCGTTACCATCTTTCTAAATTCCATATATATGCATTAGTATGCTGTATTGGTCTTTATCTTTCTGGCTTACTTCACTCTGTATAATGGGTTCCAGTTTCATCCATCTCATTAGAACTGATTCAAATGAATTCTTTTTAATGGCTGAGTAATATTCCATGGTGTATATGTACCATATCTTCCTTATCCATTCGTCTGCTGATGGGCATCTAGGTTGCTTCCATGTCCTGGCTATTATAAACAGTGCTGCGATGAACATTGGGGTGCACGTGTAAGAGGTGAGTTTTTAGGGAGAAGATATAGCATAAGCAACAAGTAGGTGGGGAAACACAGGTTGCAAGGAGGCTGTAGTTGGCAGAGTGCCCATCTTGGGAAGCAGTAGAACATAACATACCAGAAGGAGGCTGAAGGAAGAATCTGAAAGATAAAGCAGCCCTAGCTAGTCAGGAGACCTGATTTTTATTCCACCAGGTGTGATTAGGCATTAAGGGTTTTGAGCAGAGGAGTAACAAACTCGTATTATATATTGTGTCATTCTCATATGTCATTCTCTCAGTCAACAGATATTTACTGAGCGTTGGCTATCCATCCAGGGCTAGCACTGGAGATCAAGTAGATATATGTAGGTATTGCCTCTGCTGTCCCCAAGGTACAGTCTCATAGGGAAGGCAGAAAGCTCAACAAGTACAGTTAATCCTCATTGTTGCCAGTCTATACTTACAGATTTACCTACTCACTAAAATTTATCTGTATCTCCCAAATTAATGCTTATGGCACTTTCATGGTTGTTCACAAACATGAAGATTGGGGAACCTCTAAGTCATCTGGAGTACACATTCCCTGCTGAGGTCAAACAAAGCAGCGCTCCACCTCCAGCTCTCACATTGTAAAGTGTAATTTTTGCAGTCTACTTAGTGTCACATTGTTTTGTGTGTTTGTACTTTTTATTGGTGAGGTTGCTGTTAAATATAGGCCCTAGGGACTTCCCTGGCAGCCCAGTGGTTAAGACTCAGTGCTTCCATTGCAGGAGCTTGGTCCCTGTTCGGGGAACTAAGTTCCCACACACCATGCAGCATGGCCAAAAAGAAATTAGAAACGGCCCCCAAATGTAGGGCTGAAGTGCTGTCATATGTTCCTAAATGTAAATTGGTTGTGATGTACCTTATGGAGAAAATGTTTGAAGTTCCACTCAGGCATGAGTTACAAGGCTGTTGGTCATGACTTCAACGTTAGTGAATCAATAATATATATTAAATAAGGTGCCTTTAAACAGAAACACACATAAAAAGAGATTTTGTGCTGATTAATGAAAATGTGACCAGTGGCTTACAGGAACCTAAACCTGTATTTCCCCTAGGGGCAATGGCTCAGTATTCACTAATTCAGTGTTCATGACTACTTTATAGAACATAACTACCACAAATAATCAGAATTGACTCATTGTTTATGATAGGTCTGAAAGGTGATATAGTGTGTTTCTACATTTGGGGAGGGGGCAGATGGGACAAAGAAGACTTTGCAAAGGAAGAAAGGATGAAGCAGAGATCTGAAGAATGAGTAGAGATTGCCTAGGTGACTAGGAAGAAATATAGATAGGAAGGAAAGAATAAAAGTGCTCTGTGCAGAGAAAACATCCTGTGTTTTCTCAGAAAAAAACAAGGTGACTTGAAAGAAGCACAGATCACAGTAGGAAGGAAATATATTAGTTTGCAAGATCTGCCGTAACAGTACCATAAACCAGGTACAATAAAAAATAGACATTTTTTGGTCTTATAATTCTGGAAGCTAGAAGTCCAAGATCAACTTTTTGGCAAGGTTGGTTCCTTCTGGGGCCTTTGGGGGAGAATCTGTTTCACATCTCTCCCCTACTTCTGGTGCTTTGCTGGCAACCTTCTGTGCCCCTCAGCTCAGGAAGTGTCACCCTGAACTCTGCTTCATCTTCACAAAGTGCTCTCCCTGTACACATATGTGTGTCCAGATTTTCTCTTTTTATAAAGACACCAGTTTTACTTAATTCAATAATTCGGATCATACTTCAGTATGATCTCATTTTAACTAATTATATCTGCAAACTCTATTTCCAAATTTGAAGTTACTAGGGGTTAGCATTTAAATGTAAGAATTTTGAGAGAACACAATTCAATCAGTAACAACAGTAAAGGTAATGAAAGAGAATGAGCGACAGGAAGACCCAGGACCTAGTAATAATTACTAACCTGTGGACTTGGGATATTCTCCCTATTGTAATAGTCTGAATAAAAGTAATTTCCTTCTCAGATTCTAAGTGGCTCCAAATAGTCCTGAAACTGGAATGAAATCTAGAATTTAATAGACAACTTATACATTCAGTGAAATTATTATTTCCTCTTCAAACTTAGTGCCCATGTCAACTCTATTCGGCTTCTGTCTTCCCATTCCATAGCTGGAGTTTCATCTATAGTTTTTGCATCCAACACTGTTGGGACACTGTAAGAGGGCTGACGTCTCTCTGCACTATAATCTTCTGGTTAAAAATTTTAAACTTCTTGTTCATTTTAACTATTTATAATTAAATTTATTTTTATAGATGAAAATTGAAAAGAGAGCTTCCTAGGTGGTGCTAGTGGTAATGACCTGCCTACCATCACAGGAGACACAGTTTCCATCCATGGGTGGGAAAGATCCCCTAGAGGAGGAAATGGCAACCCACTCAAGTATCCTTGCCTGGAGAATTCTTCATGGGCAGAGGAGTCTGGTAGGTTACAGTCCATGGGGTTGCAGAGAGTCGGACACGACTGAAGTGACTTAGCATGGACACATGCACGGTGAAAAGAATTCAAAATTATATGAAGAAAGAGAAAAATTCTGAAGACAAAATTATACAACATGCTATTTTCTTTAAAGATAGTTGATGCAAGAAGCTAAATAACTTCCATGAACATTTGATGATATATATATTAGCATGTGTGTTCCCAGCTGACTTTAGGATTATTAAAGTGTATTTCAGTGCAATGTAAAGAAGCGATAGATTCCTCTTTCTACAGAAGGCATCCTTTTAAAATGCAAGTTTTCTTACACTGATTTAAATAGTTCTGCATGACTTAGAATCTTTCTATGGTTTGTTGATTTTTGTTTCATAGCGTCACAAATCTCAGAGCAAAAGGAAAAAGACTTCATCCTCTTTGATTTCATTTGAATCAGATGATTTTCATGTTAAATGGGGGAGGTAACCAGCATGCTGTTTTCTTTGTTATTGTTTTACCCGTTTGCTTTTTAATCCCACATTGATAAGATGGACCATAACATTTTCTTATATTCATCAAAGTTCCCAGAATACTGCCAGACAGATCTTGACACTCCAAAAGGAAAAGGAAAAAAAAAGTATTGATGTTAAATGGATTATCTTTTGAGTATTTGTTTCTAGGTGACAGTGAGTACTTGCAAATTTCCATTTGTAATTAATACATTAATATTTTAAATACTGAGACAAATAGTAAACTAAATAATGGTGAAACATTCCACTAGAAGCAACTTAGATAAACGTTTCTTTAAAAGTGATCCAATAAATTCAGCTTTGCTGGTGTCTGCAGGGATTAATGGTGATTAAAAGAAGAAAAGCAAGAATCTTTATTTATATCTTGCCTTATGTAAGAAGGGGTAGTAAGGTTACATTCTGAAAGTGCAGTAGGTTGTTCAATGAGTAACCAGAGGTTTCTAAAAAAGGGGAAGCAAGCAAAACATCAACACACACACACACACACACACACACACACATACTGCTGTTCTCTGCCTTGCCCAATTCTATGCCTAAGGAGGCTGGCAGGGCGGCTGATGAGATGTGAATCTTAGAGTGAATTCATAAACTCTTTAGTCTTTTCCTCCCCTCCTCCCACCCCATCCCCACCAACCCCATCAATCAGAGATTATATCTGCATGGAGGTAGTCTCCATCTTTATGAAGCTGGGCTGCTTCCTGATGTAAATCTGTATTTTAACAAAGAGAGAGAAAGAGAAGGAGAAAGAGATGCCTGAGGCAAGGTCATTCTTTGACCCCAGGCGATTGTCCTTCCCCACGGAGCAGTCCCAGCACCAAGCCAGAACTAAACAAACACAGCTGCCCCATCAGCTGCTACCTCGCCACCTGCCTTTTGAAGAAGAGGCTTTCTCCGGAGCCTGCCTAATGAGCGCTGCCTGCCACGCTCAGACTGGCTGTTACAGCCTGAAGAGCCCTCTGCACATACATTGAGCTTTTCTCTCTACTTTGCACTTCAAGAATTTAGGAAGCTTCAGGGGAAATAAGGATTCAGTTTTTTTCGCCCTCCATTGTGAAGAGCATTTGCTTTCCCTGCAGGGGGCTTTGAAGTACCTTAAAAATTCACATGGTAGCTTTAGGACACGGGCACTCAGAGGGACAGGCATGTGATCTGCTGATCCTGGGCTGGAGCACAAGAAGGGACTTAGCAGCAGTGGCCCTGAGCACACCCTCCTGACATTGGTCGCTTGGCTCACCCAGCCCAGCCCAGCAAACGGGAGAAGCTGAGGCTACAGAGAGAAGAGAATATTGGTAAAGAACCCCAAATGGTTGTATTATCTGAAGGAGGAAACAGACAGAACAGGCTCCATCTTGAAAGCAGGACTCCATCTTGCACTGGACTGTGGACTTTGAGCTCTATGCCCAGTATCTATGGAAACGACGTACCAACTGGAAAACCAGGCCCCCCAGATGGAACAGCCCCAGGGCTCGTACCTAGACTCTCCCTCACCTAAAAGAGTACCCTAATTATCTGTGTAACCAAATAGAATCATAAATTCTATTATGCTTACTGGGGTATAACCATAGGCCTATTGATAACTGTCCACTGTTGACTACCTAGACTTAAGGCATACGAATCATGGGTTTAAGGCATACTAATCAAGGGTTAACTTTGATTTTATCTTTCTTTTCCTTTGTTCAGACTAGTTTCAGAGAATTTGGGGAGGTGGGTTTGAGCACATACACTTAGGGTATATAAGGTTTTTGCAAAAATTGGTTGGGGTCCTTGGTGAAGAGGAGACTCTGCCTTGGGCCCGCTGGTATAATAACCTGCACTCCACCATCTGCATTGTCCTTCTGAGTGGGTTTGTTTCCTGGAATGCGTGGCTTAAACACTATCCTCAGCCTGCACTGCCATCCCTCCTTCTGCCATCCTCAGCACTCATCAGTCCTGCCAAGGACCTCTACTAGCAGATTCAATCCTTACCCAAAGTCTGAGACGAGTTGGACCAAATAGGAAAGACTTAGAGTTTTCCAGCCCCTAAGGGCTGAATCTTTTCTTTCTTCATCCCTGCACCTACCCAAACACACTTTCCTTCTCCAATCTAGTGGGGAGGCTGATCAAGATGAATCTAGTGTGGCTTCTTGCATTAATGCCTCAGCATTTGGTTGGGCCAATCTTGGATATTGGAGTCTGGATGGAGAGGAGAGTAGTAGATGGGAGCTCAGGTCCTCAATAAATAAGAGCGGATCCCTGGCCCTTAAGTGGACAAGTAGGGGAGTAGAGGTGATAGACCCTCATGGCAGGAACTTGAAAAGAGCTAGGAGTTTATAGCAGAGCCAGGTCATTTGCTTTCCAGGGCCATACACATATTTAGCTCCTTCCTTCATGAAAAATACTAAAAAGTACATTTTATAACTATGTTAATAAAAGCTAAATGTAATCCACGCTAGACTATATTGACCTTTTCCTTCTGATTTAAAAAGAAGTAAAAATATTTCCCCAGTTCTCTAAAAGCAACGCAGACTTTAGGCCCTGTGCTTACTGTGCCGTCTCTGTTTGAAGGGGGATGACGGAGGAATGATCGGAGGCAGCAGGAGGGATCAAGAGTATATCTGATCCACCTCCTGGTACTGAAGTAGGTGGTATGTAAGAGGAAAAAAGAAACAACAACTTCCACTTGAAAAGGAGAATAGTCAGAAATAGTCAGAAGGAATTTGTCAGAAATGAGACAGAAATCGTCTGATCATAGAAGACAGTTCCAGAAGCCCAGAGAAAGGATTCAGAGAAGAAGAGATGGAACTGAGTCAGATTAGGGATAGTGTGGCCAAACGGGAATGAGAATTCAGGTGAAGGATGATTTGGATTTCTGGTGGGAGGGGCAACTTGAATGTAAGGCACTATGGTCTTCCCTGATAGCTCAGCTAGTAAAGAATCTGCCTGCAATGCAGGAGACCCCATTTTGATTCCTGGGTTGGGAAGATCCCCTGGAGAAAGGAGAGGCTACCCACTTTAGTATTCTTGGCCTTCCCTTGTGGTTCAACTGGTAAAGAATCCGCCTGCAATGTGGGCAACCTGGGTTCGATTCCTGGGTTGAGAAGATACCCTGGTGAAGGGAAAGGCTACCCACTCCAGTAGTCTGGCCTGGAGAATTCCATGGACTGTATAGTCCATGGGGTCGCAAAGAGTTGGACATGACTGAGCGACGTTTTCACTTTCATGCGCCTGGAATGGTCCTGAACTGTTCAGAATTAGGTCCAGGTGGTCCTGGGGAAACTTACTATGGGTGTTCAGCTCACCTGACTGCTAACTTTAACAGCAGAGAGACTGTTCCCTCACTGTCATAGTCTGTAAAATGATCGAGAAGGTACAGACTGTATTCAAAGAAATGTTAATGCTTTAATCTCATTTAATTCCCACAGCAACCCATTTTACAGTGGAGAGATCAGAGAAATTGAGAGGTGGTTACTTATCTAGGGGTCACCCCTCAATAATGACCCTTGTCACGTGTGTATATATGTATACACACATGTGTACGTACAGGTATTCCCTGCTTTTCCAAAGTTTGCTTAGGCAACTTCGTTTTTAATGAAAAACCTACATTAGTACTTATTTTCAATAACCAAAAGAACTTTGAAGAGGGTTTTTGCTTTTGCAAAAAATGGGGGGAAAATGGAAATAGCTAGTGTCCAGCATTTGTTCTTCAACTAGCTACTATAGAAGCAGCTCCCACCCAGAGCAGCAAGAGGGGCACCACCAAGCTGCTTTGCTGCCAAGATGCTCAGCATCTCTCCATCAAAACGGCATATCTTTGAGCTGTGTTTGTGAGCATCGGCACTTTTTCCTGATTTATTTTGTGCATCTGTTAGCAAGATGTGTCCTAAGCTAATGGCTTCTTTCATCTATACCATTGCTGTTTACAAAAGGTTTTATAGACATGCTCTACTTTTGGAGAGCAGAGGAAACCTGTGTATACCTACATACATATATGCGGCCACCACTTAGTCGTTTCAGTCCTGTCTGACTCTCTGCGACCCTATGGACTGCAGCTTGCCAGCCTCCTCCATCCATGGGATTCTCTAGGCAAGAGTACTAGAGTAGGCTGCCATGCCCTCCTCCAGGGGATCTTCCTGACCCAGGGATCGAACTCGCGTCTCCTGCATTGTAGGCAGGCGGGAAGCCACCAGGGAAGCCATATATACATAAGTGTATATAACTGCAGAAGTATATATACACATATATTAATCTATGTATATATATCAGATGTTCCTGCTCTAGTTGCAAGTATAACTTGAAAATTAAAGCTCTTTGAGTAGTATATAATGGTTTATTAATGTATAGAATAGTGCTTTATTCTCATGCTGTATACCCTTTATGTGTCCATGCCTCCTATGATGCAGTTGGCCTGGATTCTAACTTTCTAGAAGGCAGGAAACATTTCTAAGGTTATATAAGTGCTGAATAGTGTTTTGATGGTAGTGGAAAGATAGATTTTTCTAATTTCTAAATTAAAAATTAAAAATATCAGCTATCTATACTCACAGTTATCACAATGGGGAGAGAGGTAGAGAGCCTCCTATGTTTACTCAACAAATGAGTGAGGCTTTATTGCTTGTCAAGAGCTTAGCTCCTGGGGCTAGACTAGTTCCTGACTCTGGATGAATTATTTCATTTCTTTAAAAGTCTGTTTTTTATCTATGTAAAATTACTTACCATGATTCCTGGAAGTGCATGGTTGCTCGATGTTGTTGTTTAGTCATTAAGTCATGTCTGACTGTTTTGCACAGAGCCTCTTGATGAACGTGAAAGAGGAGAGTGAAAAAGTTGGCTTAAAACTCAACATTCAGAAAACTAAGATCATGGCATCTGGTCCCATCACTTCATGGCAAATAGAGGGGGAAACAATGGAAATAGTGACAGACTTTATTTTTCTGGGTTCCAAAATCACTGCAGACTGTGACTGCAACCAGGAAATTATAAGACGCTTGCTCCTTGGAAGAAAAGTTATGACCAACCTAGACAGCATATTAAAAAAGAGACATTACTTTGCCAACAAGGGTCCGTCTAGTCAAAGCTATGGTTTTTCCAGTAGTCATGTACGGATGTGAGAATTGGACTATAAGGAAAGCTGAACGCCAAAGAATTGATGCTTTTGAACTGTGGTGTTGGAGACGACTCTTGAGAGTCCCTTGAACACCAAGGAGATCCAACCAGTCCATCATAAAGGAGATCCATCCTGGGTGTTCATTGGAAGGACTGATGTTGAAGCTGAAACTCCAATACTTTGGCCACCTGATGTGAAGAGCTGACTCATATGAAAAGACCCTGATGCTGGGAAAGATTGAAGGTGGGAGAAAAGGGGATGACAGAGGATGAGATGGTTGGATGGCATCACTGACTCAGTGGACATGAGTTTGAGTAAACTCCGGGAGTTGGTGATGGACAGGGAGGCCTGGTGTGCTGCAGTCCATGAGGTCGCAAAGAGTGGGACACAATTGAGCAACTGAAGTGAACTGAACTGAGACTGTAGACCACCAGGCTCCTCTGTCCAAGGTATTTCCTAGGCAAGATTACTGCGGTGGGTTCCCATTTCCTTCTCCAGGGGATCTTCCCAACTGAGAGATGTAACCTAAGTCTCCTGTACTGGCAGGTGAACTCTTTACTGCGGGGCCACCAGGGAAGCCCCAGTTGCTCAACAGACGATAATTATTGTTACTGTTGAATGCTTACTATTTGCCAAGTACTTTGCAAGGTCTTAGGAATTCAAAGATGCTCTTAAGAAGTTCATCGTCAAGTGGTGAGACAATGAAACAAAAAATTACACCTACACCCTATCCACTACCACACACACAGTCGTGCATGCCATGATAAGAGATATGCTCAGTGGACTTTGAAACTATAGTGGACTTTGAAACTATAGTGGGAGTAACTAAATACCAAAAAGGAACCAGAGAACTCATAGTGAGATGGAAGCATTTGTTTAATATGTGTGTGTGGAGGGTGGGTAGAGGGTAGTTATAATTGTGCTAAGAACACATTTTTCTTTTTTTTTTTTAACTGGAGCTGCTTAAGATACCCTGCCCAGTCCCCCACTAACTGGGAAGTCATAGTGGAGTAAAACTGGTGTCTGCCATCCATAGTCTTTTCTGGATGAGCAAAGCAGCGTGGAGGAGGATGCAGCCCTCAGCAATGTGATGCTCCGATTCTGTCCCTCTCTCTGTTCATGCTCTCCTCCCCACCGTCTTATATCTGCTCTCATCTTTGGGAGTTTGGTCGTGAAGTACCAAGGTGGAGGGTAACACGAGGAAGTGTTTTTTATGTGGTTCCTTTTGTTTTTTCTTTCTTCTTCCTCCTCCTCCTCTTTCTTCTTTTTAAAGTTTACTTTTGCTAAATGAGCAGCAAGAACACCAAACTTACTGTTTCTCAGAATCAATGGTAAAGAGCCCTGCTCTGCTGATGTGTTTGGAGATTTTCTTTCTCTCTGGGATTACAGTCCTTTTCACAACGCTGATGCACAGTTTTTAGCTATGTTAGTTCTGCAATGTTAGTACTGAATGTTTTCATAATATTCCCCTGGTAGTTAGGAGCAAGGAAAGATTTATTTTAAAGGGAAAAAAGAGATCATTATTTCAGCCCCAGAGTCACAAGTTAAGAAAGGAAACTCGGAAAGTGTAAAGGCAATACTCTCACCTCAAACTCCTAACCACCTCAGGTTTTGCCCAGCTCCCATTTATTTATCATTTCAATTACAGAAGAGATGTGTTGCTACAAAAAGCCATATTGTGTCTATTTTCTAAAGGAAGGAAAGGCAATTTAATCTTTAAACTCTTTTATGTGAATATTTCCTCTACCATTGAGGATTTTAGGAAATGAAGAACTTTACCTATAACGAGTGTTTTTATCCTCAAGTCATCTGAACCCAAATAATGGGTTTTTCATCTGCTGTGATATTCTTTGTACCCCTTTCTAATGAAGCTTAATTATTGTGCTTTACAATGATAAACAGATTCAATTCCTTTTTAAAAACCATATGATTCTTATAGGTGAAAGACTTTTAAAAATTCCACTAATTTACATGCTACCTATGACTATTCTCAAATTGTGTTTAACATAGTTTTTCCTGCACATTATTCAAGAAAAAATAATACATTTTTCTTATGATATCATCAAGACCTAAAACTGAAAAAAATGTGTTCAAGTATATCTTAAAGATGTTGCTTACTATTTCAAATGCAGTCTTCACACTGCAGTGGGAAAATCAGATATGCCAGGTAAGAACCACTCATCACTAATCCTACATAATTACAGAGACTAATGAAAGTATCATGAGCTCTATTAAAGCATCTAATCACAAAGATGTAAATATGTACTAGAAATACGAAGCTCTCACTTTCCGTATAACTGTGTACATTTTTATATGCTTTTACAGTATATTGGAAAATTCAAAACTAGGGTGTTGGCTATTTCTCTATCTTTACTGAACAGACCAAAACACTGGTATTAACTTTATGCAATTAAATTCCCCTTCAAAATAAAAATCAAAGGTAAGAAATCTATCCTAAAAAATAATTGCAATTAGATAAAAATAAGTATTTATTTAAAAATTGTACTTTGCAGCACAATTTGGAGTAACAAAAAATAAACAATCTAAATGTTCAACAAAAGGGGATTGTCCACAAAAATTCAGATTTATTTCTGAAATGGAAAACTCTATTTTCTTTAAAATAAATTTATATTTATTTCCCAGAATTATTTCTCAATAATTCTGATCTCATAAGAAATGGTCAGGATACAGTGTTAGATGGAAAAAAAAAAAAGAGGATTTAAATCTATATGTACTGAGTTAATTCCCTGGTGGCTCAGATGGTAAAGTGCCTACAATGTGGGAGACCCAGGTTCGATCCCTGTGTTGGGAAGATCCCCTGGAGAAAGAAATGGCAACCCACCCCAGTACTCTTGCCTGGAAAATCCTATGGACGGAGGAGCCTGATAGGCTTCCCTCCACAGGGTCGCAAAGAGTCAGACACGACTGAGCGATTTCAGTTTTCACTTTTTGTACTGAGTTAATCCGACTATACATCTAAGTAGACCCATACACAAAAAGTCTAGAAAAGAATATTCCAAAATATTAAAAGCAATAAGATTAAAGATACACTTAATTTCTCCTTTAAACTTTTCTATACTTTTTTGATTTCCATAATAAGCATATATTATCTTCTAATAAAATTAATGAACTTTCTAAAAGTTAAAGATTTTAAAATCAAATTTTGAGACAAGTTCAGCATTTGATCAATAACTAAATATCTTTAAAAACTGAAATATGTACTTCCCAATTAACTAGAGAGTGTTTTATTTTTGTGTTAATTTGTTTGTCTATCTTAGTATACTGTCTTTTTGTGTTAGACTGAAAATAAAGAATGAATATTTGCAATACATGAAAGTAGATGATAGAGGGATGAAACTTCTCTTCTGAGTCATGTGATAATAACTAAAATTTTACAGTGTATGATATTCATGCATGCATGCATTCATTCATTCCTCTAAAATGTTTTTACCTAAGAAGGTTGCTGGTTGGGCTGGCTCACACCCAGTGAATCTGGAGAGTGTCTGAGCTGTCTGAATTAAGGTGTTATACCCCAAACTTTTGGTTCTCACCTAAATAGGGGTTAACTAAAAGACCCTCAACATAACAAGACAAACAAAGCCTAAGGAGTCTTTGAAAGGTGGAAAGAAATAGACAGACTGCCAAGGGACCTCAGGACTTGAGCAACCACAGGACAACTAGTTCCCTGGGTTTCTTTATTGCCTCCCATATGTATCCTGGATTAGATCTGGCTGGCAGAAACTCCCAACCTTGAAACCTCCAATAAGTGCAGACAAAAATAGCTGCAAGGAAAGCTTGTTTCTCCTAGACAAAGAATCAGGAAAAGGGTGAACTCTATCATGGTTTCAGCAGGACTGAATGGGGAACTGATTTTCCTGGCCTCCTGCCCAGAGAACCAGGCTTTCCAAAAGGACTTCAACAGCAGGGTCCTTATGGACCTGAGCCTCCACCCCAGGAGGCAGCAACAAGACTTAAAGACATGGTGTGTGGCAGGTGGGTGTGGGGAATTGGGAAGATGGATGTGATTCATTGTCACTATGCTTTATTCCTCCCCAGCCCAACCCAAGTTAGTGGGGTTGAGTTGGGAGCTGAACCTCTATACCCACCTGGCTGCAATGAGATTGAATGCAGCAGTGCAAAACAGGGCTAGCCTGTTATTAGCCTCCCTTCTCCTCTTTTCCTCTCCTGCTTCCACATCCCTTGTCCTTCCATTTTCTGATCTATAAGGCCTAGCAAGGAGCCAGCCTCTACCACCACTTGGCATCTGACAAGGCAGAGTGAGTTGATAATTTATAGGGATGGTTGGCAGTTTACTTTCTCCCCTCTTCTTTCCTGGTGTCAGCAGGAGGTCCAGACTGAAGCTGGGTTTGCCCTTCTACTGGAGGCAATGCAGTAGCGCTAATGCTATCTCACTTTCCAGGGTACGTATCAGCCTGGCAAAATTGAGAGGTGAGATTCCACTCCATATAACTGCAAAGAGGCAATAGGAATCAGGGTTCACTTTTGCAGGAGTGGTGTAGGGGATGGGGAGATGGGAGATGTTGCCTAGGAAAAGGAAACATACACACCCACCTGGCCCCCTCATTACACTTCAACAGGCAGACTACCTGCTTAAAAAAAAAAAAAATTAAGGAAGATCCAGAGTCCATAATATTTCAAATATCTATGATGCATTTGAAAATCACTTTAAAAATTATTTATTTTTAATTGAAGGATAATTGCCTTACAATATTGGTTTGATTTCTGCCATACATCAACATGAATTAGCCATAGGTGTACATATTCCCTCCCTCTTTGACCCTCCTTCCCACCTCCCACCATTTCCTATACTTCTAGGTTGTTACAGAGCCTCAGTTTGCATTCCCTGTTAAATTTCCATTGGTTATCTATTTTATATATGGTGGTGTATATGCTTCCATGGTACTCTATCCATTCATCTCACCCTCCTTCCTCGCCCCTACTCTTGTCCATAAGTCTGTCTCTATTTCTGCATCTTTAACTGCAGCCCTGCAGATCAGTACCATATTTCTAGATTACATATATACCTGTTAATATATTTGTTTTTCTCTTTCTGAGTTATTTCACTCTGTATGATAGGCTCTAGTTTCATCCACTTCATTAGAACTGACTCAAATTCATTCCTTTTTATGGACGAATAGTATTTCATTTTATATATGTACCAAAACTTCTTTATCCATCCATCTGTTGATGGACATCTATATTGCTTCCATGTCCTAGCTATTGTAAATAGTGTTGAAATGAATATTGGGGTACATGTGCATTTTTCAATTTTAGTTTTCGCAGGGTATATGCCTAGAAGTAGTATTGCTGGGTCATATGGTGATTTTATTCCTAGTTTTTTTACGGAACCTCCATACTGTCTTCCATAGTGGCTGCATCAATTTACATTCCCACCAACAGTGCAACAGGGGCCCCTTTTCTCCACACTCTCTTCAGCATTTATTGTTTGTGAATTTTTTGATGATGGCCATTGTGACTGTGTCAGATTATATCTCATTGTAGTGTTGATTTCAGTTTCTCTATTAATGAGTGATGTTGAATGACTTTTCATATATTTATTAACCATCTATATGTCTTCTCTGGAGAAATGTCTGTTTAGGTCTTTTCCCCACTTTTTGATTGGGTTGTTTGTTTTTCTGGTATTGAGTTGTATGAGCTGCTTGTATATTTTGGAAATTAATCCTTTGTCAATTGTTTCATTGGCTATTTTATCCCATTCTGTGGGTAGTCTTTTCACTTTGTTTATAGCTTCCTTTGTTGTGCAAGTTTTAAGCTTAATTAGGTCCCAGTTGTTTATTTCCATTATTTTAGGATGTGGGTCATAGAGGATCTTGCTATGATTTGTATCGTACAGTGTTCAACCTATGTTTTCTTCTAAGAGTTTTTATAGTTTCTAGTTTTATATTTAGGTTTTTATTTTGAGTTTATTTGGTATGTTGTTAAGAAGTGTTCTAATTTCATTTTCTGTCCAGTACCACTTATTGAAGAGGTTATCTTTTCCCATCATATATTCTTACCTCCTTTGTTAAACATGGGTGTGTATAGGTACATGGGTTTATCTCTGGGCTTTCCATCTGGTTCCATTGGTCTATATTTCTGTTTTTGTGCAAGTGCCATAGAGTCTTGATGACTGTAGCTTTGTAGTATAATCTAAAATCAGGTAAGTTGATTCCTCCAGCTCCATTCTTCTTTCTCAAGATTGCTTTGGCTAGTCAGGGTCTTTTGTATTTCTATACAAATTGTGAGTTTTTTTGTTCTATTTTTGTGAAAAATGCCATTTGTAATTTTATAGGAATTGCATTGCATCTGTAGATTGTATTTGGTAGTATAGTCATTTTCACATTATTGATTTTTCAAACCCAAGAACAGGGAATATCTCTACATCAGTTTAGTTTTATTAAACTTCGCTATTGTTTCCTTCATTTTTTTCATTTTTTCTGCTCTGATCTTTATGATTTCTTTCCTTCTATTAACTTTGGTGTTTATTTTGTTCTTTTTCCAGCTGTTTTAGGTGTAGAGTTAGGTTGCCTATTCAATGTTTTTCTGGTTTCTTGAGGTAGGGTTGTGTTGCTATAAGCTCCCTTCTTAGAACTGCTTTTTCTGAATCCCATAGGCTTTGAGTCATTGTGTTTTTGTTGTCATTTGTTTCTAGGAGATTTTTATTTCCCTTCTTATTTCTTTAGTAACCTATTTATTACTTAGAAATGTATTGTTTAATCTCCACGTGATTGTGTTTTTTACAGTTTTCCCCCCTGTAATTGATATGAGTCTCATAGCCTTGTTGTCAGAAAAGATGCTTGATACAATTGCAATTTTCTTAAATTTACTGAAGCTTGATTTGTGACCTAAGATCTGGTCTATCCTGGGGAATGTTCCATGTGCACTTGAGAAGAAAGTACATCCTTCTGTATTTGGATGGAAAGTCCTAAAGATATCAGTTAGATCCATTCAGTCTAATGTTTCATTTAAGGTTTGTGTTTCTTTATTAATTATCTGTCTGGATGATCTATCCATTGGTGTAAATGGGGTATTAAATGTTCCCTACTCTTATTGTGTTACCATCAATTTCTCTTTTTTGTCCGCTAATGTTTGCCTTATATATTGAGGTGCTCCTACGTTGGGTGCATTAATATTTACAATTGTTATGTCTTCTTGGATTGATTCCTTGATCATTATATAGTGTCCTTCTTTATCTCTTGTAATAATCTTTATTTTAAAGTATATTTTATCTGAAATGAGAATCCTCACTCCAACTTTGTTTTGATTTCCATTTTCAAGGGATATATTTTTCTATCTTCTTACTTTCAGTCAGTATGTATCTCTAGGTTTGAAGTGGATCTCTTGTAGACAGCATATATATGAGTCTTGTATCCATTCAGCCAGTCTGTTTCTTTTGGTTGGAATGTTTAATCCATTTACATTTAAAGTAGTTATATATTTAACATTTATTGTAAAGCTGGTTTGGTGGTGCTGGATTCTCTTAGTGTTTGCTTTTCTGTAAAGCTTTTGATTTCTCCATCAATTTTGAATGTGATCCTTGTGGGGTAGAGTAATCTTGGTTGTAGATTTTTTTCTTTCAGTACTATGATTATGTTTTGCCATTTCCTTCAGGCTTGCAGAGTTTCTGCTGAGTGAACAATCAGCTGTTGTCATTCAGTTGCTCAGTCATGTCCCACAGACAACAATCAGCTGTTGTCATTCAGTTGCTCACTCATGTCCCACAGACCCCATGAGCTGCAGCATGCCAGGCTTCCCTGTCCTTCACTATCTCCCTGAGTTTGCTCAAGTTCAAGCCCATTGAATCCATGATGCCATCCATCCATCTCATCCTCAGTCACCTCCTTGTCCTCCTGCCTCTAATCTTTCCAGCATCAGGGTCTTTCCCAGTGAATCTGCTCTTCTCATCAGGTGGTCAAAGTATTGGAGCATCAGATTCAGCATCAGTCCTTTCAATGAATATTCAGGGTTGATTTCCTTTAGGATGGACTGGTTTGATCTCCTTGCTGTCCAAAGGACTCTCAGACATCTTCTCCAGCACCACAGTTCAAAAGCATCAACTTTTCTGCACTCTGCCTTCTTTATAGTTCAACTGTCACAACCATACATGACTATTGGAAAAACCATAGCTTTGACTACACAAATCAGCTGTTGATCATATGGGTTTCCCCTTGAATGTTACTTGTTACTTTTCTGTTGATGCTTTTTATATTCTTTCTTTGTGTTTAATCTTTGTTAGCTTGATTAGTATTTGTCTCAATGTATTTCTCCTTAGATTTGTCCTGTTTGGGACTCTTTGTGCTTCTTGGACTTGACTGATTATTTCCTTCCCATGTTTGGGAAGTTTTCAACTATACTCTCTTCAAAAAATTTCTCAGACACTTTGTTTTGCTCTTCTTCCTCTGAGAACCCTATAATTCAAATGTTTGTGCCTTTAATATTTTCCAGAGGTCTCTGAAAGTGAAAGTGAAGTTGCTCAGTTGTGTCTGACTCTTTGTGACCCAATGGACTGTAGCCTGCCAGGCTCCTCCATCCATGGATTTTCCAGGCAAATATACTGGAGTGGGTTGCCATTTCTTTCTCCAGGGGATCTTCCCAACCCAGGGATCAAACCCAGGTCCCCTACATTGCAGACAGGCTCTTTACCATCTGAGCCACCAGGGAATCCCTAAAGGTCTCTGAGGTTATCCTCAATTCTTTGCATTATTTTCCTGTTATTATGCTGTTCAGAAGTTATTTCCACCATCCTATCTTTCAGCTCACTTATCAATTCTTCTACCTCAATTATTCTCCTTTGGTTCCTTCTAGAGTATTTTTAATTTCAGTAATTGTGCTATCCATCTCTGTTTGTTTATTCTTTATTTCTTTGAGGTCTTTGTTAATTGTGTTAACTGATTCTTGCATTTTCTCAGTTCTGTTTTCATGGCTTTGGGAAATCTTTACTATCATTACTCTGAATTTATTTTTTCAGAGATAGTTTGCCTATTTCCTGATTGTTTTTTGTGAGTTTGTACCTTGTTCCTTCATTTGCTCTATATTTCTCTGTCTTTTCTTTTTCCTCCAACTTACTCCCTTGGAGGTCTCCTTTTCCTGGGCCTAGGGTTGTATTCCTTCTTCCTTTTGGTTTCTGTCCTTGGTGGGTAAGCTTGGTCAAGTGGTCTGTGTTGTCTTTGTGTTGGGGGTGACTTGTGCCTGCATTTTAGTGGGAAGAGGTTTTTTGTTTTTGTTTTTCTTTCTCTCTGATTGGTCAGGCTGTGTGAGGTGGCATATTTGGGGCTGTCTGTGGGAATCCTGTTGGCTGATTGGTTTTGTATTTTTGTCTTGCTTGTTGTTTGGGTGAGGTGTCCTGCATTGGGTTCCACGCAGTGTTCTGGTCGATGGAGCTGATTTTGTCCCTCTGAAGGGCCATGCTGTGTCCAGTAGTGGGTTTAGATGGGAATAACAGACCATCTTACTTGCCTCCTGATAAACCTGTATGCCAGTCAAGAAATAACAGTTAGAACCTTGTATGGAACGACTGACAGGTTCAGGATTGAGAAAGGAGTATAGGAGTATGACAAGGCTATTTCTTATCACTCTGTTTATTTAACTTATATGTAGAGCATATCATGTGAAATGCCAGGGTGGATGAGTTACAAGCTGGAATCAAGACTGCAGGGAGAAATATCAACAACCTCATGTACGTGGATGATACCATTCTAATGGCAGAAAGTGAAGAGGAACTAAAGAACCTCTTGAAGAGGGTGAATGAGGAGAGTGAAAAGGCTGACTTAAAGCTCAATACTAAAAAAAAAAAAAAAAAAAAAAGCAAAAACAAAGACAAGATCATGGTTTCTGATCCCATCACTTCATGGAAAATATAAGGGGAAAAGATAGAAGCAGTGACAGATTTCCCCTTCTTGGGCTCTAAAATCACTGCAGAGGGTGACAGCAACCATGAAATTAGAAGACAATTGCTTCTTGGCAGGAAAGCTATGACAAACCTAGACAGTGTGTTAAAAATCAGACATCACTTTGCCAACAAAGGTCCATATAGTCAAGGCTAAAATCTTTCCAACTTGTGGCTCAGCTGGTAAAGAATCTTCCTGCAATGCGGGAGACCTGAGTTCAACCCCTGGCTTGGGAAGGTCCCCTGGAGAAGAGAAAGGCTACCCACTCCAGTATTCTGGCCTGGAGAATTCCATGGACTCTATGGTCCACGGGGTGCCAAAAGGGGATTCTCCTTGTAGCTCAGTTGGTAAAGAATCTGCCTGCAGTACAGGAGACCTGGGTTTGATTCCTGGGTTGGGAAGATCCCCTGGAGAAGGAAGTGGCAACCCACCCCATTATTCTTGCCTGGAGAATCCTATGGATAGAGGAGCCTAGTGGGCTATAGTTCATGGGGTTGCAAGAGTTGGACACAATTTAATGACTAAAGCAAGCAAGCAAAGTCTTTCCAGTAGTCATGTATGTTGTGAGAGCTGGACCATAAAGAAGACTGAATGATGAAGAACTGATGCTTTTGAACTGTATTGCTAGAGAAGACTCTTGAGAGCTCCTTGGACAGCAAGGAGATCAAGCCAGTCAATCCTAAAGGACATCACCCCTGAAAATTCATTGGAAGGACTGATGCTGAAGTTGAAGCTCCAATATTCTGGCCACCTGATGAGAAGAGCCAATTCATTGGAAAAGACCGTGGTGCTGGGAAGATTGAAGGGCAGAAGGAGAAGAGGGCAACAGAGGATGAGATGGCTGGATGGCATAATCAATGCAATGGACTTGAATTTGGGCAAACTCTGGGAGGTGGTAAGGGACAGGGAAGCCTAATGTGCTGCAGTCAATGGGGTAATGAAGATTTGAACATGACTTTGTGATTAAACAACAACAGCGTGGATTCAGTAAGGCTTTGGTAGCCTGTCTGCTAGTGTGCAGTGCTGTCTTTCTGTTTTGCTGAAGGATTGACGTGGGATATCTGGGCACTGGTGCTTGCTGGCCTTTGGGTGGTCTTGGTTTTGGTGTTAAGATGGAGGCCTTTTGAGGGGCTCTCATCTATTAATGATCCCTGTGGTCAAGAGTTCTCTGGTGGCTCAACGTCTTGGGCTTGAGTCTCTCACCTCAGAGGTTCAGGCTCAAGGTTGATTGAAGCTCCAAACCCTCACAAGACACCCAGCATGAAAGACAAGGTCCCAGCACTCTTGGTGAAGGCAACACTCAGCAGTCCAGAAAACCCAGTGAGGTTTACACCAAAGTCCTATAATATTTCTAGGAAGGTCTCTGGACCTGTTTGGGGCAGCGTGTGGTCAGCTCAGTCTCAGATCTGGCTTTATTCCAGTTTGTAGTTGGCCCTAATGTTCACAGTTGCACTTAGAATCCAGTCTATTCCTCACCTGGACATGGTGGGTGGGCTAAGTCTGAGGCTCATTAGGGCTCTCCTGCTCTCTTGGGCTGGGGAGAGGGGAGGATATGGCAGCCACATATGGCTTGTACTCAGAGTGCCTGTGTTAATAGTGACTTGTTGGATATTGTTACAATCTGAGGAGGGTTGTGGGATCTCCCAAAAGAAAAAGCCCCATTTAATGGATCTCTAGAAAGAGTTCAGCTGTTTAAGCTCCTAGCAAGTTGCAGGCAGTAACCTGTGGCTGCTCACAGCCTAGTGGTAGCTGCAGCCTCTGGGACTGAGACTGCGTTGCTGGTTTCATCCGCTGCCTTCGGCGCCCCTCCTGGCTTTGGCTGTGGTAGGCATGTCCATTTCTGCAGCCATGTCAAAGAGGCCTCTGAGTACATCCTCATGGCCTCCAGCCCGCTCCCTCTCCCTGGGATCTTTGCAGGAGCTTCCACCTCTGGTCCCAGCCTCTACAGCAGGCCAGGTCTTGCTAGACACTTCTCTTGGCTCCTACCCCCATCCTCTTCTCAGGTGGATGCTTGTGTGCCTCTTTTCTTGTTCCCTGACCCCTCCTTCTGGGCCAGGCTAGGGCTTGCTAGCCACTTCTCTGGGCTCCCTTCTCCAACCCTCTTGTCTGGACTGTGGCTTGTAAGCTGCCTATGGGCTGCGAAGTGCTGTTTGAGAACTTTCTCTGTATTTTGCCTTCTAAGCCTCCCACTGTTGCATGGCACACTGAGATTCTGCAACTCCCTTTTGGTCTGGCCTGTGAGGAGGTTTCCGAGTGCATGGAAATTTTTCTTCCTTCATTACTCCCTCCTTCCCTTGGAGCAACCATCCTGAAGTCCTCTGTTTTTGTTTGTTTGTTTTTGTTTTAAATAACTTTTCTTTGTCCTACCTCATTCCAGGGGTATTAGCTTGCCTTTTTGGAGGTCTAGGGTCTTCTGCTGTCATTTAGAAGTTGCTCTGTTCGAATTGTTCTGTATTTTAATAAGTTTTTTAATGTATTTGTGGGGAGGCAGACAATCTCCCTGCCTTACTCCTCCATCATCTTCTTCTGCTCCCCTTTCATTTCTTTCTTTTAGATATTTATTTTATAAGAAAACATTTTGTGTTTTCTTAGTCTAATTAATATTTGTTGGTCATCGTATATATTCTGTTCTAAGCACTGTAAAATGTTCAGGTAACACAAAGGCAAAAAAGGCAAATTATCTTCCCTTGGGGTTTCAGAGCTCAATGGGGGGGGGGGGGGGGCACTAGCATTGTGTGATGACAAGAGATATAAGTAGAATTTGTGCCAAATAGAATCATGGCTTATACTACTGTAGGTTTGGGAGAACATATGTTCATTTGAAAATGTAAGTTTTAACTCTATCATCAAGTGATGGTAGAAAAAAATACTTAGATTGTGCATGCCTTTCTATCTTTCTATTTGCTGATAAGTAGTGTCAGATACTGGGGCTTCCCAGATAGTTCAGCTGGTAAAGAATCTGCTTGTAATGTAGGAGACCCTAGTTTTGAGAGAGTCATTTCCTAGACAGGTTGATAAGAAGTCTAGGGGCCCCCAAGGAGAGAGGGGTCTGGAGTTCTCAAGGAGGAAGAAAGGACAAACTTTTTTCCCTCCACATTCCTTAGGATTATATAACAATAATGTATCCTGCCTGAGGACAGTCTCTGGATTAAACCTTCTGGCTAATCCTGTTATCTTAAAATGTAAATTATGGGAGTAGGGCTGGTGAGGTCTTTACAACCTCCAGACATTCTTTGGATTCATTAGAGAGTATATAACTCCATTGCTAACACTAGCAAGGGGGTACTCTTTCTACCCCCTTCTGATGTCTATGTCAGAAGCTTTCTCTATCTCCTTTATACTTTAATAAAACTTTATTACACAAAAGCTCTGAGTGATCAAGCCTTGTCTCTGGCCCCAGATTGAATTCTTCTCCTCTGGAGGCTAAGAATCCTGGTGTCTTTTCGAGGTTCAGCAATAACCTTTCAGTTTGATTCCTGGGTCAGGAAGTTCCCCTTGAGAAGGGATAGGCTACCCACTCCAGTATTCTTGAGCTTCCCTGGTGTCTCAGATGGTAAAAAATCCACCTGCAATGCAGGAGACCTGGGTTCAAACTCTGGATTGGGACGATCCCCTGGAGAGGCATGACAACCCACTCCAGTAATCTTGTCTGGAGAATTCCCATAGACAGAGGAGCCTGGCGGGCTATAGTCCATGGAGTCACAAAGAGTTGGACACAACCGAGTGACTAAACACAAGCACAGTGTCAGGCTACCTTGAAATAGGAAAATTATTCACCTCAGTAAATAATTAAGGCTTGGATTTATGAAAAGATCAACTTCCTGTAAGTAGCTTTGTGTAAGGCTGCTGGCATTCGGAAACCCTAGAAGAGTTACACCCAAGTTCAGACTCTGATGTCCTCTCTTAGACTACATCCTTATCCTCCACAATGCAGAGCACCACAGGGAGGGAATACAGCAAGATTCTACGAATCTTCTCTGACAGTCCAGCGTTCTGGTGGGGTTATTGCTACGCAGCCAATCACAGTGGTCCACAGGATGGCACAGGAAATGGGGAGACCATACATGTACCAACTCTCTGTGCTCAGTTTCAGCCAGAACCAAATGATCCTTTCTGGTGTTGCTCAAAACCCTCTTTGTTAAATATTTTTTAAAAAATCAATATCTTTTTAAGGAAACAATGATTCTTTCTCCCTAATTCTGTTGTTCAAGGACTAAGAGAGGTGGAATTATGATTTCAGAGCAGGTGTTATAACTATCAGGCTAAGGCCCTCTCGGCCTTATCAAACTATCATTTCTTTTCAGGATTGAATCAAAAGAGAATAAAAATTCCCAATGAAAAAATATATGAGAAAATATATTATTAATAGCATGAAAAGTTAAACATAAAATGTTAAATGTTTAAGGATGAAGAAAATTTCCATTATCAACCAGGTAGAAAGCATTAATGTTTCATTTACTAATGTTATGAGGTCTGTGTGTGTTTATCTTTAAAATATGAGGCACTGACTTGATTTGTTCCATTAAAAAAATATGCCTTTAACTGAATAAGAAATTGTCCACTCAGTATTGTCCACTCAGTATTCAAGTCCTGGAATATCAAACAAGAAATAATCATGATTATTGACACAATTTAACTGAATTTTCCTTCATGTTTACTTTTGTTGTAAAATAAACCATTAATTTTGCTAGGACACATGTTCACATGTATGTTTCTTGATCTATTCTGTTGATCTTGATCTACTCTGCTCATTAATGCCAATGTAAAATTTTCTAAAATAGTTTTTAGCATATTATTTGCCTTTTCATTGTTGTATAAGCTATCATATATTAATTTATCTTTCTGTAGTGGGCAACTACTAGGGGCTAGTCTGGCCCACAAGGCCGTCCCCTTGGTGGGAAACTCTTGATTTACAGGGTAAGTTTCAAGCACCCCCAGTTAGTATGATGTAATCATCCCTTTTGGTCTACAACTGATTGGGTTGGTGGGGGATCTGACTTTAACAGTACCCAAATGTCATCTTTCCTGGGATATGATATTGGAATCTAGAAATTATCAGTCTGTGTCTAGAACTATAACACATAAATAGAAGCTAAGAAAGCTCATCTGCAGAGTGTGAGAGAGAGAAAGATGAAAAACACATACCAGAAAATGTAGCAGTGGAATTTTCAGAGAAGGTACTCCTGCCAGCTTTCCCAGATTTGGTTCTCAACCTTCTCTGAGCCTTGGTGGCATTCCTCAATTTTGGTTCCTTTAAACTCTTCCATATCATTTAAATACTTTCCTCTATTTGGATTAAACTAGCTCAAATCAGTTTGTTACTTGCAGTTAAAGTATCTTATGTAATACACTGGATTTCAGACTCTGGCCCTATACCATATGGCCAATTATATTTTCCAATATTTTCTTTACATTTGTCATTCTCCTTTTTTATTCATGTGGATCTGACATCTCTCCTTTTGCCCACGTTGTATACTCTAGCTTCAAATGCTTTCTTTCTTTCCAAACAACAACCAGTCTTGACAAAGTTGAAAGCCTTTTTTCATGCAGATTTGCTCCATCTTTTGACTTCTAGCTTACTTTAGTCAAGACTGGTAGTTTATGTTGTGGCAGTAAATTACCTTGAAATATCAGTCACTTAACAAATCTTCATTGTTTGTTCATGCTAAATTTTTAATAAAGGTGGTCATGTTTTTTTCTTGTGCACAATCAGGAACCAATACCTGAAAAAAAAAAAAAAAAATAGCCATACCATCTGGAACACAGAGTAGCCTTAATTATTGAAATTGGATTTGTTCCCTTCAAATAATTCCTGGAATATAGTACTGAGTTTATTTAGAAACAAGACCTCAGATATATTCCACCTTTCTGTGGGCTGAGATAAAAGGAAGTGGAAGTATTAAGATTCCAAAATAACAAGTACTTTGGAATAACTTAATCTGATTATTTCCTTCCCATAAAGATAGCAAGGGCTATTAGTTTTATTAGTAATTATCTAACACTGAAGTGTTAGGAAGACAAAAGAAGGAAAATAGGTGTCAGTCAGTTTGAGACAAAACTTTCTCTGCAGACATTTTTTTCTTTCTTTTAAAAAATAAGAAGCCAAGACCATCTCATTACTCAGGATTCAAAGATGAAAAATAGTCCAGTTTGGTCAAAGTGATGTAGCCAAGGGAATTTACTGACTTAATTTTTAATTCAAGTTGTATCTGTAAGTAAGATCAAGAACTTAACACTATGGTAATTAATCTCTATTCTTCTGCTATGACTTAGAAGGAAATCAGTCAATATAAGAACTCCATTTCTGCCTCCCTGTGTCTCCTCATTTTCTAAACCTCCTCCCTTACCATCCTTAGAGAGATGATAACAACATTTGTGAGAAAAGAAAGGAGGTAGGAGAAAAGGTCTTGGTTATAGAATGGGACTGCTGAGGGTAGTATTATACCCACTTTATTACAATAAAGTCCTGGTATCCATCTCAACTCCCCTGGCTCTTCCTGGGACTGAAAAGATGGGAATTTATCCATTCGTTAACATTCAGTTCAGTTCATTTCAGTTGCTCAGTTGTGTCCGACTCTTTGTGACCACATGAACCGCAGCACGCCAGGCCTCCCTGTCCATCACCAACTCCCGGAGTCCACCCAAATCCATGTCCATTGAGTTGGTGATGCCATCCAATCATCTCATCCTCTGTTGTCCCCTTCTCCTCCTACCCTCAATCTTTCCCAGCATCAGGGTCTTTTCAAATGAGTCAGCTCTTCGCACTAGGTGGCCAAAATATTGGAGTTTCAGCTTCAACATCAGTCCTTCCAATGAATACCAGGAATGACCTCTTTTAGGATGGACTGGTTGGATCTCCTTGCAGTCCAAGGGACTCTCAAGAGTCTTCTCCAACACCACAGTTCAAAAGCATCAATTCTCCTCTGCTCAGTTTTCTTTATAGTCCAACTCTCACATCCATACATGACCACTGGAAAAACCATAGCCGTGACTAGATGGACCTTTGTTGGCAAAGTAATGTCTCTGCTTTTTAATATGCTATCTAGATTGGTCATAACTTTCCTTCCAAGGAGTAAGCATCTTTTAATTTCATGGCTGCAATCGCCATCTACAGTGATTTTGGAGCCCAGAAAAATAAAGTCTGACACTGTTTCCATTGTTTCCCCATCTATTTTCCATGAAGTGGTGGGACTGGATGCCATGATCTTAGTTTTCTGAATGTTGAGCTTTAAGCCAACTTCTTCACTCTCCTCTTTCACTTTCATCAAGAGACTATTTAGTTCTTCTTCACTTTCTGCCATAAGGGTGGTGTCATCTGCATACTTGAGGTTATTGATATTTCTCCCGGCAATCTTGATTCCAGCTTGTTCTTTCTCCAGCCCAGTGTTTCTCATGATGTACTTTGCATACAAGTTAAATAAGCAGGGTGACAATATACAGCCCTGACGTACCCCTTTTCTTATTTGGAACCAGTCTGTTGTTCCATGTCCAGTTCTAACTGTTGCTTCCTGACCTGCATACAGGTTTCTCAAGAGGCAGGTCAGCTGGTCTGGTATTCTCATCTCTTTCAGAATTTTCCACAGTTTATTGTGATCCACACAGTTAAAGGCCTTGACATAGTCAATGAAGCAGAAATAGATGTTTTTCTGGAACTCTCTTGCTTTTTTGATGATCCAGCGGATGTTGGCAATTTAATCTCTGGTTCCTCTGACTTTTCTAAAACCAGCTTGAACATCTGGAAGTTCACGGTTCACATATTGCTGAAGCCTGGCTTGGAGAATTTTGAGCATTACTTTACTAGCATGTGAGATGAGTGTACGTGTGTGGTAGTTTTAGCATTCTTTGGCATTGCCTTTCTTTGGGATTGGAATGAAAGCTGACCTTTTCCAGTCCTGTGGCCACTGCTGAGTTTTCCAAATTTGCTGGTATATTGAGTGCAGCACTTTCACAGCATCATCTTCCAGGATTTGAAATAACTCAGTTGAGTTCACCGTAAGCCATCCACCCTAAAGAAGAATAATAGCTGAACTCAAGAGCCTTCCACCTATCAGTTAAGCTGAGATGAATTCAAGTTAAGGGATTTCAGGGCAATTGCTGTCCTCTATTTTCATTTTACCTCTATAAAATATCCTCCACCCCAACCCCCCACAAAAGCTACTCATAGGAAAGAGTTTATTGGGCTGAAACATGAGGAAAAGCTAGGAAGAAGTGAAATAATCCCTCTATAAGTCTATGAAAAGCCTTCACAAAAGAGATTCGGTAGTGACCCATCTTTTGAGAAACCCGTATGCCAGTCAAAAAGCAACAGTTGGAACTGGATATAAAACAAAAGAGTGGTTCAAAATTGGGAAAGGAGTACATCAAGGCTGTATATTGTCACCTTGCTTATTTAACTTACATGCAGAGTACATCATGCGAAATGCCAGACTGGATGAATCACAAACTGGAATCAAGATTGCTGGGAGAATTATGAACAACCTCAGATATGTAGATGACACCTTTGGAATGGCAAAAAGCTAAGAGGAATTAAAGAGCCTCATGATGAGGGTGAATGAGGAGAGTTAAAAATAACTGGCTTAAAGCTCAACATTCAAAAACCTAAGATCATGGCATCTGGTCCCATCACTTCATGGCAAATAGATGGGAGAAAAGTGAAAATAGTGACAGATTTTATTTTCTTGAGCTCCAAAATCACTGCAAACAGTGACTACCATCCCAAAATTAAAGATGCTTGCTCCCTGGAAGGAAAGCTATGACAAACCTAGACAGCATATTGAAAGCAGAGACAACACTTTGATTTTTAACAGTAATACTAGATGCCAAAAATACATGAAACTATATCAAAGTTTTGAGTGACTATAAATAGAAATCTAGCATTCTAATTATACTAAATAAAACAAGTGGAATCAAAATGTCATCAAATTTTTAGCTAGGCGAAAATTCATAAAATTTTTAAAGTCAAGTGAAAGTCGCTCAGTCATGTCTGACTCTTTGAGTCATCCAGCAAATTCCCATTGCCTATCTATTTTACATACAGTAATGTGTGTTTCCATGTTACTTTCTCCATACATCCCACCCTCTCCTTTCTCCCTCTACCCTCGTGTCCATAAATCTCACCTCTATAACTGTGCCTCCATATGCATCTGAATTTTTTAAATTTTAAAGTTATTACATGTTTTTCTGTTAAATGGTAGCTTTATTGATATAGAATTCTATTATTTTCCATTGACCAGTCATGATATAATAGTATTAAGTTAATAAAGGTTATATAATCACAATAGTAAGAGATGTTTATCAGTTCTCACAATCAATAGCCAGACAAAAAAAATAAAAGATAATTACAATTGCAGGCCATAATGGAAACATGATTAACCTAACAATATAAAACAATTACATACTATTTGGGGAGTTAACTAGAGTGATGCATGCATCATGCATGTGGTTTCATCATGCAGCCAGTCTATGTTTTTTTGGTTGGTGCTATTAATCCATTTACACTTGAGGTGATTATTGATATGTATGAGCCTATATGGCCTTCCCTGGTAGCTCAGATGGTAGGATCCTATATGTATGATCTTATACTGGCAGCACAGATGGTAAAGAATCTGCCTGCAATGCAGGAGACCTGGGTTTGATTCTTGGGTTGGGAAGATTCCCTGAAGAAGGCAACCCACTCCAGTATTCTTGCCTGGAAAATTCCATGGACAGAGGAGCTTGGCGGACTACAGTCCCATGGGGTTGCAAAGAGGCAGACATGACTAAGCTACTGATACACATGATCCTATTACCATTTCCTTAATTGCCTTGGGTTATTTTGTGTAGGTCTTTTCCTTCTCTTGTACTTGCTGCCTAGAGAAGTTCCTTTATATTTGTTGTAAAGCTGGCTTGATGGTGCTGAATTCTCTTAACTTTTGCTTATCTGAAAACTTTTGATTTCTCTGTCAAATCTGAATGTATTTCTGGGTAGAGTATTCCTGGTTGTAGACTGTTCCCTTTCATCACTTTAAATATACCACACCATTCCCTTCTGGCTTGTAGAATTTCTGTTGAGAAATCAGCTGATAACTTTATGGGAATTCTATTGTATATTATTTGTTGCTTTTCCCTTGTTGTTATTAATATTTTATCTTTGTCTTTCACTTTTGTCAGCTTAATTACCATGTGTCTGGGTGTGTTCCTCCTTGGGTTCATCCTTCCTGGGACCCTCTGTCCTTTGTGGATTTAATTGACTATTTCCTATCCCATGTTAGGGAATTTTTCAGCTATTACCTCTTCAAATATGTTTTTGGATCCTTTCTCTCTATATTCTCCTTCTAGGACCCCTGTAATGTGAATGTTGGTGCATTCAATGTTGTCCTAGAGGTTTCTTAGGCTGTCTTCTTCTTCTTCTTTTTTTTTTTTTTTCATTCTTTTCTCTATATTCTGTTCTGTGGCAGCAATCTTCACCATTCTGTCTTCCAAGTCACTTATCCATTCTTCTACTTCAGTTTTTCTGTTATTGATTCTTTCTAGTGCATTTTTCACCTCTGCTTGTTTGTTTTTTAGTTCCTCTAGGTCCTTGATAAACACTGCTTGCATCTTCTCCATTCTTTTGCTGAGATCCTGGATCATCTTCACTATCACTATTCTGACTTCCTTTTCTGGGAGGTTGCTTATATCTGCTTCATTTAGTTGTTTTTCCTGGGGTTTTATCTTGTCTCTTCATCTGGGACATAACCTTCTGCTTTTTCATTCTGATTAACTTTCTGCAATGTGGTTTTCATTCTGTCCACTGCAGGATTATAGTTCTTCTTGCTTCTTCTGTCTGCTCTCTGGTGGATGAGGCTAAAATGCTTACATAAGCTTCTGATGGGAGGGACTGGTGGTGGGAAACACTGGGTCTTGCTCTGGTGGGCAGGGCCATTCTCAGTAAAACTTTAATCCACTTATCCACTGAGGGGTGTGTTGAGCTCCTGGGCTGTTTGTTGTTTGGCCTGAGGCAACTCAGCTCTAGGGTCTTTGGACTCTATGGCATGGCTAATGGTGACCTCCAAGAGGATTAATGCCAAAGGGCCCCTTCCAGGACTGTTGCTGCTAGTGCCCCCATCCCCACAGCGAGCTGCTGCCAACCCACACCTCTAGAGGAGACCCTCCAATACCAGCAGGTAAGTCTGGTTCAGTCTCTGGTGGGGTCACTGCTGCTTTTCCCTCGGTCTTGGTGCACACAAGATTTTGTTTGTTTGTGTCTCCCAAGAATTCAGTCTCTTTTTCCCCCAGCCCTGTGAAAGTCCTATAACCAAATCTCACTGGCCTTCAAAGATTCCCTGGGAATTCCCAGTCCCTTTGCCAGATCTCCGAGCTGAGAAGACTGACATGAGGTTCAGAACCTTCAAAATAGTGAGAGCACTTCTTTGGTATTATTGTTCTCCAGATTATGGTTTGCACCCCCCCCCCCCTCACTCCCCACAGTGGGCATGGGATTTGATTTTATTGTGATTGCATCCCTTCTACCATTTCATTCCATCTTCTTCTTCATCTTTGGGCATGGGGGATCTTTTCTGATGGGTTCCAGCATCCTGCCGATGGTTGTTCAACAACTAGTTGCATTTTTGGTGCTCTCACAGAAGGAGATGAGCAAACATCCTTTTACTTTGCAATCTTGAACCAGAAGCCCAGTACTTCATTATATTTAAAGGCCAACTAATATTCTATTGCATAGCTATACCTAATTTGCTTATTCATTCATCAGTGCATAAATATTTGCATTGTTTCTCTCTTTGGCTATTATTAATAGTGCTGTTATGAACATTTATGTACAAGTTGTGTGTGGTTATATCCTTTCAATTCTTTAGGAGTGGAATTGCTGGGTAATATTGTAACTCTTAAATTTAACTTTTTGAAGAACTATCAAACTATTTTCCAAAGTGGCTGCACTAATTTGTATTCCCACTAGCAATGCATGAGTTTCCATATTTCTTCACATCCTTGCCACTCGGTACTGGTAATGACTAATGATGTTGAACGTCTTTTTGTGTGTTTATTACTCCTTTGTGTACTGTGTGTATGTTTGTTTGTGGATAAATGTCTATTCAAATCCCATTCTCATTTTAAAAATTGGGTTATTTGTCTTTTTATTGTTGATTAATAAGAATTGTTTATTCTTGATGCAAGAATTTTATTAGACACATGATTTGCCAAAATTCTATTCCATTCTGTAGGTTGTCTTTTCATTTTCTTGATCGTGTCTTTTGAAATGCAAAATATTTTAATTTAATGAAATCTAATTTATCTATTTTTCTTTTGTCTTTGTGCTTGTTTCTGAATGTTCAAATCCGTTCCATTGATCTATATGTTTATCTTTATGCCAGTACTTACTATAGCTTTCTAGTATTTCTCCTCAAATGTAAACTGATTTTCCCTTTTTAAAAAGATTTTTATTTATTTATTTATTTATTTATTTGTTGCTATGTGTAGGCTTTCTCTAGTTGTTGCAAGTGGAGGCTATTCTCTAGCTGCAGTATACAGGCTTCTAATTTTGTTGGCTTCTCTTGTCACAGAGCACAGGCTCTAGGGTACACGCTCCATAGTTGGAGTGCATGAGTTTTGTTGACCCATTGTATGTGGGATCTTCCTGGAAGGGATCAAACCCGTGTCCCTGCACTGGTGGACAGATTCTTAACCTCTGAACCACTAGAGAAGTCCTCATTTTCCCTTTCTATGCCAGAGAACAACTTGGCTAACCTGCTCAATCATTGTAAGTCCGTCTTATCACTTTTTGATGTAACATCTCAGCTGGAAGGGAACTTGGTGATTAGCTGGTCCAGTTATTTCATTTTACAGATGGTGAGTCTAAGCTCCAGAGCTTAGAGTCTGTATATGCAGTTGTGTGGGCCTTTCTGCACACATGGTACAAAGTTCACGAAATCTTGTCCATTTGTCATTTCTGTTTCAGATATTTTGAAAGAAATCAAATATCATGGACTCTATACTCCCATTCTTCTCATTTCCTTCCCAGGAAGAAGTAGCATTCTGAATCTACTGTGTACCATTTTATGCTTTTGTACTTTTCCAGAACCAATATAAAGCCAGTTTATTATGTTTATTATTTATTAACATCCTTTTTTCATTTTAGCATTGTTTTTAAGGTTTGTTCATGTTGATACATATAGCTTTCATTATTTCATTTTAAATATTCTAACTTATTCCATTTCATGATTATACCATTTTCATATATCCGTTCTCCTGTTGAGAGACATTTAGGTTTTCTCCACTTATTTGTTCTGTTATAAGCAATGTTTGCACGTTTGTCCTGCTCAGATATGAGCACGTATCCGGTGGAGCAGTGCCATAGGAGAGCAGCAGAGGACCTACAGCTTTTAAACTAGATGTTGCAAATTTCTCTCCAAAGTACTTCTCATAGCTCCTGTTTTTCATATCCTCAGTTGTATTTGATATTGTCACACTTTTTAATTTTTGCCAATCTGATGTTTGCATAATGGTACCTCATTATTTAATTTGCATTTCCCTGATGACTAGTAAAATTGAACTCTTTTTTCATGTTTATTAGCCATTTGCTTTTCCCCCTTCCACTACATGCCTAAAAAACACATTTCAGAATACTGTCTTTTCCCTACAGCATGAAATTGCTATTTTGTATTTAGCCTGTAGTTAAATGTGTCTCTCTAAAGACTAGTCTACTTTTACTGATGCTGCTGCCGCCACCACCAATTCTTCTACTATTGCTATTTGCTGAGGGGCTACTCTGTGCCTGGAGTATTTATTATTCCAATCTACACTAGAAACTTTCAGAGACAAAATTTCCATTCTAAAGATAAGAAAACTGAGGTTGTTTTATATACATAGCGATATATACATAGTTATATATATGTATATAAAGCTATAGAACTAAGAAGTGGTGGAGTTTTATTCGAATTCAGATTCATTTTCTTAAAAGTCCCTCTTTTCCTCCTAACCCAGTTCTTTTTCTTTATTTTCTGTAAATGTATCTCCTTATCTCTGTTGATTTTTGCACTGTTTTAAAGAATAATCTCCCAGTTTATCAGGGACACCTTAAAGTTTCTATCTTTTAATAATTACTTTGTAATATGCTGAAATTTCTTAATTATAATTTTGATTTTTTAAAAAGTCATTGTTTTCAACAATAGATTGAATAGAAGGAAAGCCAAACAGATCTATTTGGACTATCATTTGAAACAGTTAAAGAGTAAATCATTATTAACTAACTACAATTCAAATAGTCCTACTTAGTTGACTTATACATTAAGCAGTTGCCAGTCAGGTCAAACCTGTGTGTGATTACCTATGACAGTGTCTTGAGAGAAAGAAATAGGAAAAATAAGTACTGAATGGAGAAAGAAGGATAGTTAGGTCAAACAGGATGCATCTGACTGTGGGCTCCTGAGAAGTTATCAGGCATCAAGAGAATGCTGGTATCTGGTAATCAGGGAAGTGAAAGGTAAGCATTAGAAGCTTATTTAAAATTTTGCATGTCCTCAGTCACAAAAATAATGAAATAATGCCATTTTCAGCAAAACAGATGAATGTAGACACTGTCATACTAAGTGAGTTAAGTCAGAAAGAGAAAAAATTATATGATATCATTTATATGTAGAATCTAAAATATGACACAAATGAATTTATTTATGAAACATAAACAAACTCAGACTTCTGGTTACTGAAGGGGCAAGGGGATGGAAGAAGGATAAATTAGGGGTTTAGGGATCATCAGATATAAACTATTACATATAAAATAGATAAACAACAAGGCCCTACTGTATGGCACAGGAAACTATATTCAATATCCTGTAATAAACCACCATATGTGTATATATATGCATAAATGAATCACTTTACTTACATCAGACACTAATAGAACATTATAAATCAACTATATATCAATTTAGAAAAAAAATTACATGTGATCAGATTTGCTGTTACCTTTAGTTGTTGGAGTTGGGTAAAGTAGAGAGCAAAGGTCTATCTCCTGAAATGAAAATGAATCGCTCATGTATCTGTCTTTGGTTATTCATTTTTCACCATTAATTCAGCAGAGACTTTATTTACAATAACTGGGCTTCACCAACAGCAGTGTAGTAGTCCATAAAGTTTTTGTAGGCTCACTTGTGGGAAGCCATCTTCTGACCTACATTGCTTTCCAATGGATTCTGAATGTTATACAAATTAATTAAATAATTATTAGCACTAGTATTCCTATTAAAGGTGAAATAGGATGAAGAGGATTCATGCTTGTCAATAAGGCTGCTTAGTAATTCGTGGTTTTCCTTTTCCAATGTGCTCTTGCAAATATTAAACAAATGATTCTGCTGTGATGTGAATAGAAGTCACACAGCTGTAACTCCATGGACTCTCTGAATATGTTCCCTTCATTGTCAATTAATTTCGCTTCCTGAAGCATATTCTTTCATGCATAGTCTCATCCGTGCTGTGTGTTCTGCTTGGAATGATCAGAGGCCTGCTAAAGTGGATAAAAATAACAAATTAAAAACAGAAAGAAACAACAAAACATAATAGCTTTTCAGGAGTGAGGCCAGAACTCAAAGTCTGTTTTCTTTCCCTTTTTTTTTATATTTTAATTTATAGGGTAAATTCATCACCTTTCTCCCACCCCTCGATAAGAATGGTCTTTTGCACTCTATTAACCTCAGGTCCTAGAGAGAGGCAATTTCCTAACAGGTGAATTAACACTAGATAACATTACCTCAAATGCCAAGTCTTTTAATGTGTAATTGAAAAAAATAATTTAAGATGGAGTAAGGCAGTGTCTTAACTTCTTTTTTTTTTTTAAATAAATTATAAAGAGTCTTTACAAACTAACTATACACTGCCTACCTCTGGAGAGTGATTTGCCTATTAACAAGCAGGAGAACTCCCACTACCAGCACAGAAGAAATAGCACCCAATTTCCAATTACTTTTGTGGCTGACAGTTCACTGGACTGTTAAGACGCGTTCGGCGCCATTGTGTGGATGTGGTGGAGCCAGGCAGCCGTGTGCGCCTCTCTTTTTGATTATGTAGTAATTAGAATGTTCCACTAATGGAAGGAGGCAAAAAAGTTTTTAGAGAAAATGACATCCAGTGAAGCTAGCTTTGAAAAAATCACTGGCACAAAAGAATAAAGAGTAACCTTTTTGTCATGAACACTGTGAAAGGTTTTATGCGTTAACTAAGCTGCATAAAAAATGAAAACTTGGAATCAAAAATTAGCTCAGGCATAATTGTATGTTTGCTTGCAAATACGAAAGCAAATAGGTGATTCAGACAAGCTCATTAGTCAATAATAAGCCTTTCAGAGAGGTACACAAGAGGCTGGATGCAGTTGAACATCTCTAGGAATTCCGGATTCTGTGTCTCTGCTCCGTGAATTCATTGAAGATCCCTTGGCAGTGTCGGAAGAGTGGGAGCTCGCCCTTTTGTCTTTGAACTGGCTTCACCTGAGAGCTCAGCTCTTCCTGTAGGTTATTAATGTATTAGTCATCCTATAAAAGTTCCCTTGATTTATTTTTCTGGTGGGGAATTTAATTCCTTCTCTTAAAATTAAAAACTCAATTTCGTTTCTCTGCTCTTTCGGCCTTGCCCCAACACCCACAGTCTTCTTTTCCTTCTTTTCTTCCCACATATTTTTTTCACTCAACTTTGTATCTTTAGTATTTTGTGTGAATGTGACATTTTCCTTTTTACCTACAGAATTTTCCCATTCTCACTCCCCAGTGTGAATTGAAAATGGCAGTTCTTTATTCAGTGCACTGCAAATGACTGGCACTCTATTGCAGGTACGAATATAACCAAATGTCTCCCTTTTTGGTCTTATAAATTCTTAGAGGCTTGGATGCCCTTTTCAATTTCTCTCTTTTCTTTTTGGTTAACAGACATAGTAAAAAGAGGCTGGAGCTGGGGATTCTTAAAATTATCAGTTAATTAAGCACTGCTCTGATGAAAGAGAATTTTTTTTAACCTGGGTTTTCATTCGTTACTAGCTTATGCCTGGTTTATATCCGATTTAATGTCTGCATAGTGGTTCTCTGGTGCTGTTTCTCATGTATATGGCAATTAACAAAAATTGTATTTTTAGCAGATTTTCATGGTGACCATATTTTTCAAAAAAAATTCACAATCTAGAATTTGACAAAAGATTTTTGTGCCAATTCTGCCAATGAGAAGCACATTGTTAGATTTAGATTGTGAGATAGTGACAGTCCTGAATGCTGGAATCTTTCCTTGTGTGGGGGATGACAGGACATTTAAAATGAGAATCCATGAAGATTTTCAGCCTGGGGTCCTGGTATGGACAAAAAAAAGGGCTTTATGTATAATTTTTAACATGCTACTTATATCTTCTTTTTTTTTTTTTTTTTTTGTCTCTCAGAAGAGCATATTTGAAAGAGAATGAATGAATTTTGAAAGAAAATGAATGAAAATGACTAGATCCTCAAAGATACTGTTTTATTAAAAACAGTATTTTTTAAAGTATTTTCCCTATTAATGTCTTTTTATCTATATCACATGCTATGATTTATCTTAAAGTACTTTACAACCAATATGAACAAATGAGTATGTCATTACACCTTGGTTGAGAACAGGATTAAAGATATGGCTTCCTGTGTCAAGGAACATAATATATTTTGAAATTATTTGTGATTATCTATTATTGCCAATGGAGAAAAGGACAAAAAAAAAAAAAAAAGAAGGAAGGAAGAAATGACAATTTAAAAGGGCCCATTTAAAATATAAAATTTTTCATTTTGCTAGTCTTGACTGCTTCTGCCATTGACATTATTACTGTCATTAACATCATTAGTGTGATCACCACCATCATCAGTCCTTGCAAATCTGGAATCACACAAAAAGACTGCATGTGTCTTTGCTCTTGAGGGTCTTTGTTGTCCAGCATTTAAAAAATAAATAAATAAAATAAAAGCCAAAAAACAAACAAACAAAAAACAGAAAAAATTTCAACAAATACCTGGAAAAAAGTTTTAAAAAGCTTAAATATTGTCATACTTCTCTGGTATACATTTTATACAGTATATTCCATTCATTATTAAGACATGAAACATACAGTAAGTTTGGAAAAGCAGAATTTTGACAACAAAAATGAACTGTTTCTTTTTATGAAATATTGGTGTGAGTTAAAATTTTTTAAATCAAAGAACAATTTAATTGAAAAATGGTTTTACATGAACTGGACTGCTCAATTTTAAATTAACATTGCAGCAAGTTATCTATTAAATAGGACACATTTTTTGGCAATAGAAATAGCTGCTTCCCAATCTCTTTAGTATATGTTTTAGAATTTTTGAATCCACATTTTCTTACATTGGGTTTTCTTAAATTTTGACATCCATTTTATGTGCAATCTTCTTGCTTCGTTGTACAAACAGGGTGCGTGTAACAAAACATATATTTGAGGAAGGTTCTGACTTTAATTCTCCGTAATGTTGAGGGATCCTGTAATACTTGTGACTCAGAATATAGGTATACAGTTATGAATTTATTTAGGATCTCAGTATGGAGGAGGCTTTATTTTAATACTCCTCAGTTTATAGCACACCATCACAATTAATTCATGTAAAAAGTCTTTTATCACTGTACCCTACTCCTATAAGTATGCTCTTTTCTACATCTACTTTACTCTGTTTAATATGTACTTTTTTGTTTGTATCTGTTTTTATATTAATAACATACATATTTTATTTGTCTGTGAGTGTATTTAATGTCTGTAAACGGTGTTGGTATAGCATTCTTGATTTTTAAAATCTTTTAAACTAAGCACTATCTATTAAAAGTCTACTAATTTTGCCGTGAACAGGGATTGGATGTTTGAAAATTAGGAAACAGCTGGGAAGCAAACAGCTTTGACATCTATTACAGAGAAAGAGGAGTCTTAGGACTGGAATACAGAAACAAGTGTGCATCAGAAATCCAGAATGATACATGAACCATCCAAAAGTATCATTATAGTATACATATTACTGTGTATAAACTGAAGGACATGGTGATATTTGGTAGAATTTCAGAAGAAAAGGAAATCAGTAAGTGATGGAGAAGGAAAAAAAAAAATCTAGAAATTAAAGGGCTCAAGATTTGAAAATGCATCAGGAAAAGGGACTTAAGTGGGGTGTGGAGAGGTGAGTGGCAATAGCACAATGCAAATAAAGGCAGAAAACTGTAGGCTGCATCATGTAAGGTAGTGAGAAATAATGTAAATAATGCCTTGAAGCTCTAGAACGGTATTGGTTTTGCTATGGACTTGTTCTGTCCCTTTTTGCTCATACACACTTCTTTTTCCTGGTTGCCCTCTTTCTCTGCTACTATTGAGAGCTCCCCTTATGTAGGCTCCCCAGGTGGCTCAGTGGTAAACAATCTGCCTGTCAATGCAGGGGATGCAGGAGATGAGGGTTCAATTCCTGGGTCTGAAAGATCCCTTGGAGGAAGAAATGGCAACCCACTCCAATATTGTTGCCTGAAAAATTCCCGTGGACAGAGGAGCCTGGCACTCTACAGCGCAAAAGGTTGCAAAGAGTCGGACAAGACAGAGAGACTCAGCATGCATGCATGCCCCTTATGCGGCTGGGGAGGTGATAGCAAAACTCTAGCCTCCATGCTCTATATGGAGATCCATCCCCTCTGATGATCCAAGAAGAGGATGTTTTCTCACCAAGGGTCTTTTTGTATATAAATTTTAGATGAACTATTCTCGGATATCCTTGGTTGTCTATTCCTTAGGCCAAGTGCTGAGGACATGGGAATGGAATGCCATTATTGATCCCCTCTGCCACATGCTCAGGTCTGAGATGAGAAGCAAGCAGGCCATATGGTGTGAACAGTCTTCCAGGAGACACACAGATGGAGAGAGTACAGTTCATCCCAGGAAGGAGGAGCCAGGCAGACGAGCAGCAAATAGCTGTTGGAACTTGCCATGTGTCTCATAACAGTTCCCAGATGTAGGTAAGATCGAGAGTCCCATTCACATCAGTTGACAAGGACATGGTGGCTGACTGAAAGTCAAATAAATTGTAAGTGGGCAAGGAAGAACTTGATCAAAGTTCACTGAAGGGGTTAGAGCTATGAAGTGAAGTGATCGAAGTGACATTTAAGAAAGATCTATAACGTAGAGATAAGCACTAAGAGTTGCGTTTTATTTTTGAACAAAATTTTTTCCTTTCTTTAAGTTTGTTTTTTCCTTCCTGTATTTTTAAAACCTGTGAATCACATGACAGTTCTTTGAGGGTAAAATTTAAAAAATCAATGCCAAAAGCTTTTGACTATTCAGAAAAAATAGTATAGATCTTAAATACACACACAAACTCCCCCTCTCTCTATTCACACTCACAGACACAATCCTATTATGTTTATTGAAAGTTTATTGTGTTCTAGGCACCTCCCGTATGCCTTACATGTATTATCTCATTAGCTCTCATAAAGTAACCTTATGATGCAGGCCCTACTGTTAATTTGCATTTTACAAAGTCACAGAAAGTTTGTTAAATAGTTTGCCCAAGTTCCTGTAGACAATAGACGTTAAAGCCAAAATTCATCTCCAGCCTGATTGCTAAACAGATGTTCTTACCCATCAAACGTACAACTAAAGAATGTATTCATATGCAGGAAAAATGTGTGTATATTTTACTATATAGGTGTATTTCACATGATTTATTTGTGATTGCTAATGCCATATAATCTGTAATCAATTTAAAATGCATTTATCCTAGTGGAACACAGAAAATTCCTTTATTTAGTATTTCACTGTTTAGGAGAGTAAAAGGACACATACTGGTCTGGATCTGTATTATTAATTAAATTAAATTAAATGAATTTAGTTGCCTGTGGATGACCAATTACAGTTCTTCCTAAATACATATAGCCCAAATTAGTCATGAAAGAAAATTTCAGGTGTCAAATAGTCTGATATTAACAAATGCATTGCCCTATATACTGTTCTATGACTTTATCTGTTACCTAAACACCTCTGTGAGAACCAAAAGCTCCACTAAATGTATTTTATTTTCTATTTTAAATGAATTTTCATCTTTCATTCTGAATATAATTGTTCTTGAGTTATAAAAGATCAGCACTTCACTGATGGAAAATAACATTTTGATGGCAACCAAGGCTTAGGAAAGAAACTATGCAATGGATCCTGTCAATATTCGGCTGACAGAGGCTACTCCTGCTTGTTTCAAGGGAAGATTTTCAATCTGTTTGCAAGTAGCTGCCAAAACTTTTGAGTGAATAGGAACGAATGCAGTCAAGCACCCAGATGTTCCACCTGCAGGAAGCCATGCACCCAGCTATTTAGAAACAAGCAGGTGCCCAGAATATGAAGACAACACACCTGGAAGTTATGTGGGGTCTGTGTGTGTGTGTGTGTGTGTGAACTTTTTTAGGACACATATTGATGTCATGTTGAAACAATAGTTAACCCCTCTCGTGTGCAACTCTGAGATAAAGTGTATATAATATACTTTAAAACAGTGTTTATGTATAGTCCATGCCATATGTTGGTTTTATTGACAAAATGTGGATAATTCTATCTCACCATATATATGAATGCTGATTATCTAATGCCCAAATCTATTTGGATATACCAGTTCAGTTCAGTCGCTTAGTTGTGTCTGACTCTTTGTGACCCCATAGACTGCAGCATGCCAGGCTTCCCTGTCCATCACCAACTTCCGGAGCCTGCTCAAACTCATGTCCATAAAGTTGGTGATGTCATCCAATCATCTCATCTTCTGTTGTCCCCTTCTCCTCCTGCCTTCTATCTTTCCCAGCATCAGGGTCTTTTCCACTGAGTCCATGCTTCGCATCAGGTGGCCAAAGTATTTGAGCTTCAGCTTCAGCATCAGTCCTTCCAATGAATATTCAGGACTAATCAGTATGCCTTATATATTTGATCTCATTTAACTCTAATAAAGTGACCTTATGATGCAGGCTCTACTGTTAATTTGCATTTTACAGAGTCACAGAGAGTTTGTTACATAGTTTCCTTTAGGATGGACTGGTTGGATCTCCTTGCAGTCCAAGGGACACTCAAGAGTCTTTTCCAACACCACAGTTCAAAAGTATCAATTCTTCGGCACTCAGCTCTCTTTCTGGTCCAACTCTCACATCCATACATGACTACTGGAAAAACCATAACTTTGATTAGACAGACCTTTTTCAGCAAAGAAATATCTCTGCTTTTTAATATACTGTCTAGATTGATCATAGATTTTCTTCCAAGGAGCAAGTATCTTTTAATTTCATGGCTGCAGTCACCATCTGCAGTGACTCTGGAGCCCAAGAAAATGAAGTCTGTCGCTGTTTCCATTGTTTCTCCATCTATTTGCAATGAAGTGATTGGACTAGATGCCATGATCTTACTTTTCTGAATGTTGAGTTTGAGGCCAGCTTTTTCACTCTCCTCTTTCACTTTCATCAAGAGGCTCCTCAGTTCCTCTTTGCTTTATGCCATAACAGGAGTGTCATCTGCATATCAAGCTGTTGATATTTCTCATGCAGTCTTGATTCCAGTTTGTGCTTCATCCAGCCTGGCATTTCACTTGATGTACTCTGCATATAAGTTAAATAAGCAGGGTGATATACAGCCTTGACATACTCATTTCCCAATTTGGAACCAGTCCATTGTTCCATGTCTGGTTTTAACTGTTGCTTCTTGACCTGCATACAGATGTCTCAGGAGACAGGTAAGGTGGTCTGGTATTCCCATCCCTTGAAGAATATTTCACAGTTTGTTGTGATCTGCACAGTCAAAGGCTTTGCAGTAGTCAGTAAAGCAAAAGTAGATATTTTTCTGGAACTCTCTCACTTTTTCTATGATCCAACAGACATTGGCATTTGATCTCTGGTTCCTCTGCCTTTTCTAAATCCAGCTTGAGCATCTGGACGTTCTCAGTTCATGTACTGTTGAAGCCTTACTTGGAAAATCTGAGCATTATTTGTAGGGCCACCCAAGATGGATGGGTCGTGGTGGAGAGTTCTGACAAGTGTGGTTCACTGAAGAAGGGAATGGCAAACCACTTCAGTATTCTTGCCTTGAGAACTCCATGAACAGTATGAAAAGGCACAGATATGACACTGAAAGATGAACTCCCCAGGTCAGTAGGTTCCCAATATGCTACTGGAGATAAGTGGAGAAATAACTCCAGAGAGAATGAAGAGATGGAGCCAAAACAAAAACAACACCCAGGTGTAGATGTGACTGGTGATGGAAGTAAAGTCCGATGCTGTAAAGAACAATATTGCATAGGAACCTGGAATGTTAGGTCCATGAATCAAGGTAAATTGAAAGTGGTCAAATAGGAGATGGCTTGAGTGAACATCAGCATTTTAGGAATCATTGAACTAAAATGGACTGGAATGGGCGAATTTAATTTAAATGACCATTGTATCTACTATTGTGGGTAAGAATCCCTTAGAAGAAATGCAGTAGTCCTCATAGTCAACAAAAGAGTCTGAAATGCAGCACTTGGGTTCAATTTCAAAAATGACAGAATGATCTTTGTTCATTTCCAAGGCAAACCATTCAATATCACGGTAATCCAAGTCTATGCCCCAACCACTAATACCAAAGAAGCTGAAGTTGAATGGTTCCATGATAATCTACAAGACCTTCTAGAACTAACACACACAGAAAGATATCTTTTTCATCTTAGGGGACTGGACTGTGAAAGTAGGAAGTCAAGAGATACCTGGAGTAACAGGCAAGTTTGGCCTTGGAGTACAAAATGAAGCAGGGAAAAGGCTAACAGAGTTTTGCCAAGAGAACACACTCATAGCAAAAACCCTCTTCCAACAACACAAGAGATAACTCTACATGTGGACATCACAAGATGGTCAATACTGAGATCAGATTGATCATATTCTTTGCAGCTGAAGATGAAGAAGCTCTATACAGTCAGCAAAAACAAGACTGGGAGCTGACTGTGGCTCAGATCATGAACTGCTTATTGCCAAATTCAGTCTTAAATTGAAGAAAGTAGGGAAAACCACTATACCATTCAGATATGACCTCAATCAAATTCCTTATGATTATACAGTGGAAGTGACAAATAGACTCAAGGGATTAGATCTGATAGACAGAGAACCTGAAGAACTTTGGGTGGAGGTTCATGACATTGTACAGGAGGCAGGGATCAAGCCCATCCCCAAGAAAATGAAATGCAAAGAAGCAAAATGGTTGTCTGAAGAAGCCTTACAAATAGCTGAGTAAAGAAGAGAAGCTGAAGGCAAAGGAATAAAGGAAAGCTATACCCATTTGAATGCAGAGTTCCAAAGAATAGCAAGGAGAGAAAAGAAAGACTTCCTCGGTGATCATTGCAAAGAAATAGAGGAAAACAATAGAATGGGAAAGACTAGAGATCTCTGCATGAAACTTATAGAGACCAAGGGAACATTTCATGCAAAGATGGGCACAATGAAGGACAGAAATGATATGGACCTAATAGAAGCAGAAGATATTAAGAAGAGGTGGCAAGAATATACAGAAGAACTATACAAAAAGGATCTTCATGATCCAGATAACCACAATGGTGTGATCACTTACCTAGAGCCAGACATCCTGGAATGCGAAGTCAAGTGGCCCTTAGGAAGCATCACTACGAGCAAAGCTAGTGGAGGTGATGAAATTCCAGCTAAGCTATTTCAAGTCCTAAAAGATGATGCTGTGAAAGTGCTTCACTCAATATGCCATCAAATTTGGAAAACTCAGCAGTGGCCACAGGACTGGAAAAGATCAGTTTTCATTCCAATCCCAAAGAAAGGCAATGTCAAAGAATGTTCAAACTACTGCACAATTTAGATATCTAGTAGTGAATATTTTATCATGGTAATGGTTAATTAAGCCATATATCCACCTCTAGTTTTCTTGGCTTCCCCCATCTCCATCTTAACTTCTATAACTTTATTATCTAGTCATCAATGAATTAGCCCTAAATGAATTCAAATGACCAATAAGCAGGGGTTTCCCTGGTGGCTCAGTGGTAAAGAACCTGTCTGCCAATGCAGGAGACGTGGGTATCGATCCCTGATGTGGGAAGATTCCATATTCTGCATAGCAACTAAGTCTGTGTGCCACAACTGTTGAGGTTGTGCTCTACGGCCCAGGAGCCACAACTACTGAAGCCTGCACGCCCTAGAGTCTGTGCTTTGCAACAGGAGAAGCCATCGGAATGATAGCCCATGCACTGCAACTAGGGTAGCACATTCTCTCTGCAACTAGAGTAAAGCCAACACAGCAACGAAGACTCAGCACAGACAATAAATAAATAAAATTATTTTTTTAAATGACCAATAATTAAAGATAAGAAAACATGCCTGACCTGCTTAGTTATTCAGGATATGTGAATTAATAAAATAGCAAGATATGGTGTAGGAATTTTAAAGAGGGGGAAGATTTGGTCAGAATGCTTTTTAAGTTTATCTCATGATATAAATCATGCAGATATGACTTTGAAAACATGTACAAATTGTAGTAATTTAGTACATGGAAATATCAATTCTGGAAATAGTGAAATACTGAAAGCTGGCATTGTGGTTCTCATCTTGGATAGAGGCAGTGAGCAAGTTGTGAAGACAGGAACATGGGGTCAGAGGATGAGAAATGTGTACTGCTACTGAACTTGGGGCATAAAGGGAGGAGGATAGAGGCATGCTGATTGGATTAGGGTGTTGGCCACTCGCTTCACACTGCAGAGGCTAGATATATAATCTTTGGTGTGAAACCAGCTGGGAGTCAGGGGGCCCAGAGGCAGGGCTGTGTTAGGCATCTGCTATACTGTAGGCTATTGGACAAGTCTCTGTACAAAATGACTGAGGCCCAGATATCAACAGTCTCTCTGCACCAGCCAGGGTATGTGTGTAATAGGCTTCAAGTTTTATCATCTGTAATTCACTTAGAAAAATAACACTATTATCTGGGAAATTGCCTTGGTAAGACTAAGAGAGAAAGGTGAGATCCTAACTGGATTTGCAGTAACCCAAGCCAAAAGTGAAACAACTACATTTCTCTGAGCTAGAAAGAAACAAATATTGAGATGGGAGAGAGAAGAGGTGCAAGAAACTGGAAGGAGTGAGAAGACAGTGAGAACCAGTGAGGAGACATAGGGCTAAGGCTCTGGAGGTGAAGTGGTCATTTGCAAGAAGATCCCGGGGATGGGTTAAAAAAATGGAGAGAGGAAGCCTACTTGAAAGGCTAGCATTCATTTTGAAGTTGTCTGCGATTCTGTTAGACTGACCAAAAAGTTTGTTTGGGGTTTTCAGTATTTCACTGTTTCCAGATATTACGATATTTCCACATACTAAATTACTATGACTTGTTCATGTTCTCAAAATCAGATCTGTATGATTTATATCTTGCGCTAAACTTAAAAACCCTAAATGAACCTTTGGCCAACTAGATATATTGTTGGCTTTCCTTCCCTTTCCCCCAAACAATCGATGGAGTTTTAGTGGGAACTGAGAAAGGAGCTTAATTCCATACATGGGTTGATGTGGTATAGAAGACAGAGTGTACCTGAGATGCTGAGAATCAAAATATCCAAGCAAGAAATCACCACTAGGACATATTCGGCACCCTTGCCTACCCTCCACTCCACCCCACCCCCACCCCTGTGCATATTTACAAGAATTTGGAGAAAAAATCAGGTAAAGGCTTTGGATTTCCACAGGAAGTTGAATGGAGCTTGTGCCAGTCACACAATAGGGAACCATGAACTGACATCTAAGCTACTTTGTAGGTCTGATGCCCTATTCACTTCTTCTTAAAATAATAAATGATTTTTCTCCTTTAAGAAATAGATTTAATGCAGTAGAGGAGCACTGTGATAAATTGTCTGAAACTAGTGTGAAGTATCTGGCTGTCATGAATAGTCTTAAATAAATCAAACCAAAAGTTAAAAAAAAAAAAAATCTAAGGAGACAGTAGTTTCCATCTTAAGAGAATGTACAAAGTTTGAAAAACAAAAACATGCTGTGGTTTTCAGAGGCTTACTTATTGCAACATGGAGCATTAACTAATCTTAGGGGGTTATGACACCATGACTAGATCTAGGGTCCAAGCAAAAGTAGGACTAGAGAAGAATTCATGGAACCCAGGATACCAGAGAGACTCCCCAGAGAACTAATTGTTCTGTTCCTATAAATTTGTACTCAAGGACTCAGCTTTTATTTGACATTAATGGAAACATAGTGATGTTAGAACCAATAGCTCCTGTTTGGTTTCTTCTTATAGGTCCAAATATAAAATTATCCGGTTGTTTACTTATTCATTCTCAAGCATTTATTGACTATTTGTTGTATGTCAGACATTGACACAGCACTGAAAATGCACAGATAAATAAAATGTGATCCCCATCTTTGGGAGCACAAAGCCTAATGAAAAGAGAGCAGGCAAACAATTTTAATGGAATTGCAAAAGGTGAAGTTTGGGCAAGGTTTAAGTGGGAGCACTGGTAGAGACAGGTGCTGGCTCTGTCTAGAGAAGATGGAAAAGACTTCAAAGAGGAAGTTACTTATAATAAAAGCACTAAGATCAGAATCAGGGGCTTAGGGTATCTTCCAGGAAATAAAACAGGTTTCTTGAGCTGAAATGAAGCATAGACATATAGAAGGCCTAATTTTATTAGTGAGCATTATATTTCTCCCCATCATTTCTACCACAGAAAAACATAATCAATTTAGATGAAGACAATATCCTGATAATCAGTTCAGTTCGGTCGCTCAGTCACGTCCGACTCTTTGCGACGCCATGAATCGCAGCACGCCAGGCCTCCCTGTCCATCACCAACTCCCGGAGTTTACTCAAACTCATGCCCATCGGGTCGGTGATGCCATCCACTAATAAGTTACTTATTATATTAGTTAATGTAAGCTAACCTGTTATAATAAACAGAGCCAAATGTAGTGACTTAAGGAACAGTTTATTTCTCACCTTTAATTCCAGGGCAGGCATCCCAGGTCAGAAGGCAGCTCTTCTCTGCACAGAGATTGAGAGAATTAGGCTGCTTCTCCCTGTGGCTCGGTCATACCCACTTTTTGTCAGAAGTATAGTTAGGGTCTGGGTTCAGGAGTAGAAGGAGGGAGAGAGGATGAAGTAGGTGCACTGTTGCCCCCAACCGCCCCCCCCAACAAAGTACAGTCTTTTATTCACATAAAAACAGTCTAGAAGACAGTCTCAGTATAGCATCTGATTACAAAGGAGGCTGAGAGATGTAATCCAATCATGTGCCCAGGAAGGAGAGACTGGGTTTTGGTGGCCAGCAAGTATTCTCTGCCATAGATACAGAATTAAAAATGAGAAAATTTTAGACAGTCGAAATTGTTCTAAATGGGTCTAAACCTATAATATAAAAAATTAGAGTACTATATAAATATGTTCACTTAGGCTGAAAATATTAATTGTACAAGTACAGAATAGGACAGCCAAATTAACAATGTTCATGCAAGAAAAAGTTGGGGATTTTGCTTGAAGACTAATTCAGTATAAGCCCACAGTTTGATATGGTTCCTAAAAAGCAAACAAATACAAAATCAAACAACAACAACAACAAAAACCCAAGTACAATTATAGACTGCTCCAGTACAAGTGTAAAAGAAGGAAAGGAATTGATCCAGAAATACTTAAGTCAGAATCTTTTAATAGTGTTCTCGCATTATTTTGATGAGGCTCATGAGTGAACAGAAAGAGTCTAGGATGATAAAGTGGCAGGGACCTAGATGCTGTTTGAGGATGAGTAGTAAAGAAATCAGGTTCTATCCTAGGGAAGAAATGGCATGATGAGGGAAGGTTTAGTGTGTGTATGTGTGGGGGGAGTGGGTGGCAGGGGAATGTGAAGTGGGGAAGGGTATGTATTAAAGTGGTCTTTAAAATTCAAAGAATTTTAGTTTAAGTTCTTGAAATTCAGCCATATGGAAGGAAAAAGTACATTCATTCTCTTCTGCATCATGAAACCAAAAAAAAGAATGTTCTAGTTTGCTGTGACAAAGATCTGAATAATAATTAAAGCTATCCAAGAATGCTGGAATAGGCTGCTTAGAAAACCATTGAGATTCACATCACTGGAAATGCTTGATCAGAAGCTGAATGAACTTCAAATCTGCTATAGAGAATATTTTCTTTCAGAAAGGACCAGATGATGTTTAAAATATTTTCTAATTCTATGATTCACTAAATTTTGAAAATTTCTGTTGAAATATATGACTGAAGGCCACTGTTGTTAACTTGGCCAAGAGGCAAGCAGTGTGGCCAACTCCCTTTTGCATTGGAAAAGCACTTCTAAAATCATCTAACTAGTAGCCCTTTTCATGAGATACCATTTTGCTTAAAATTGAACATGACAGACAAATTATGGTTATTCAGACAAGAGATTTTGGCAGATATTTTCTGAAAATGAAAAATGTGAATTTGTCACTTCAAGAAAATATGAATAGTATTTATTGCCAATGAAAACATTTGAGCTTTTAAATAAAGATTGGCAGTGTGGACCCTTTCTATCTGCCACATGACCATGATAGTTTCCCAATATCTGAAGATTTTTCTGATGAGGTCAGTGGTGATATTATTAGCAAATGAGATTTAAAAAACATTGTATAATGAAATGTATCAACTTTTGGATGATCTGTATAACTCAATGAGCCACTATTTTCCAAATGACCAATACATTATGTTATAAAATCCTCATGTATTAAAAAAATTTGTTCAAAGTACACAATAAACCAGTGAATTTTTATTTAAAGTAAAAAAAAAAATCTTTGATAGGGTTTGGATCCCATATTGTAATTAACTTCCAAGAGATAATCACATCATTTGAGTTTTGGTGTAGTATCAAAGAAGAATATCTAGAATTATCTGAAGTTGCTATTAATATACTGTTCTCTCTTTCACCTACATGTTTGAGGTGAAAGTTTCTTCATGTACTATAACTAAAATCACGTTTTGCTGTATTGAATGCAGAAACAAATTTAAGAATCTTGCTGTCTCCTACTAGGGCATATATTAAAAAGATTTGTAAAAATGAAAACAATGTCACTCATTTCCATAAATTATTTTGCTTTGGAAAATATAGTTACTTTCTTACTTTTCTTATATATTTTTGAATAAATATATTGCTTATACTGTATAAATATGTAACAGGTTTATTATTGTCTTGAAAATAAAGCAATATTTGAGCCTCTTGATGAAGGTGAAAGGGAGAGTGAAAAAGCTGGCTTAAAACTCAACTTTTAAAAAACCAAGATCATAGCATCCTGTCCCATCACTTCATGGCAAATAGAAACAATGGAAACAGTGACAGACTTTATTTTCTTGGGCTCCAGAGTCACTGCAGATAGTGACGGCAGCCATGAAATTAAAAGACACTTGCTCCTTGGAAGAAAAGCTATGATAAACCTAGAAGTGAACTGAAGTGAAGTGAGAGTCACTCAGTTGTGTCCAACTCTTTGTGACCCCATGGAGTATACTGTCCATGGAATTCTCCAGGCCATTATACTGGAGTGGATAGCCTTTCCCTTCTCCAGGGTATCTTTCCAACCTAGAGATCAAATCCAGTTATCCTGCATTGGAGGCAGATTCTTTTCCAGCTGAGCCACAAGGGAAGCCCAAGAATACTGGAGTGGGTAGCCTATCCCTTCTCCAGCGGATCTTCCCAACACAGGAATCAAACTGGGCTGTCCTGCATTGCAGGTGGATTCTTCACCAACTGAGCTGTCAGTGAAGTTCCAGAATAGAGAGCATATTAAAAAGCAGAGACATTTGCTGACATCTAGTCCATCTAGATGGACCTAGAAGGTTGGACCTAGTCCAAGTTATGGTTTTTCCAGTAGTCATGTATGGATGTGAGAGTTGGACCATAAAGAAAGCTGAGCACCAAAGAATTGATGCTTTTGAACTGTGGTGTTGGAGAAGACTCTTGAGAGTCCCTTGGACTGCAAGGAGATCCAACCAGTCCATCCTAAAGGAAATCAGTGCTGAATATTCATTGGAATGACTGTTGCTGAAGCTGAAGCTCCAATACTTTGGCTACCTGATGTGAAGAACTGACTCATTGGAAAAGACCCTGATGATGGGAAAGACTGAGGGCAGGAGGAGAAGGGGACAACAGAGGATGAGATGGTTGGATGGCAATCACCGACTCATTGGACGTGAGTTTGAGCAAGCTTCAGGAGTAGGTGATGGACAGGTAGGCCTGGCGTGCTGCAGCCCATGGGGTCACAAAGAGTCTATTACAATTGAGTGATTAAACTGAACTGCAACACTCAAGAGGTGTAATTAGAAAATAATTTGATTTATTCCTCCAGTGACCATTCAAACACATCCTGCAGGACTAATAGTTTCTTTTACCTTTGAGTGGAAACTATGGCATGGTCCATGACTCTGAAGCTATGAAAGTGATTCTAGCTCAGTAATAGAATGTCTAGTACAGTAATGAAAAAGTAAAATTTCTCTTGAAATTACAGCTCCTTTGTCTCCCTGCCTCAAGACTAGGTGTTGCTGTTGTTCTTCACTTGGTGCTATTCCTCTCCGTTTATCCTCCTTGATATGAGTTATAATGATGGGTTGGGAGTTAGGGAGGAGAAGAAGGAGAGTCAGTGGCAGAGGAAAGTTCTCACTTGACTGGAAGTATCACTGATCTCAGTTTTCTTTACTAAAGGCTGATTCTTTCCCTAGTGGGAATGCCTCTATGGTTCTTGAGAGCCTCATCTTTTGCTCCTCCTCTCCTGAGCATCTCTCCTCCTTCCAATCTGAGCATCTCTGATCATCAGGTCCACCAAAATGGGTAACTTCATTTTTTTCTTTTCCCCAGCTGGCCAACTTAACTTCCAGGCATTCCGTGGTACACATTCTGCTTTCTTTTACTTCAGTCCTTCATAGAACTTAGGTTTTCATGGCCCTCTAGATGGGGACCAAGACAGTGTCATATCGTCTCACCAAAAATCTCTTGCTTCACATCTTTTCTACAGGAAGACCTTCATGTGTGACCCCTCATTGGTGGGAATGCAGTAAGTTCACAAGCCACAGTGCTTTATCTAACTGTCCTAATCTTTTGCTTTACCGTGTTGAGTCAGATACCAGTTCTCGGCCTCCCCCAGGTTTTAGGAGACACATTTCAAGGCCTTCAAAAGGTGGTCTTTTAAAGACTTAAGAGGTTGAACTTCCCTGATAGTCCAGTGGTTGAGACTCCCCTTACCAGTGCAGAGGATACAGGTTCCATCCCTAGTCTGGGAAGATGCCACGTGCCGCAAGCCATGTAAACCTGTGCGCCCCAAATATGGCGCTCACACACTGCAACTACTAGTGTCCACAGGCCCTAGAGCCTGTGCTCCACAACAAGAGATGCCACCTTGATGAGAAGCCTGCACATTACAACTAGAAAGTAGCCCCCGCTCATCGCAACTAGAGAGAGCCCTTGTGCAGCAACAAAGACCCAGTGCAGCTAAAAATAAATAGATAAATACATAACATTAAAAATAAGTAAAATATGGGAAAACTTTAAAAAAGAATTATTTTAGCATGATACTAAAAAAAAAAAAAAGATAGCCCTGAATTATCTATATTGTAGACCTCAGTTTAAGGCAGGTACTTCTCCCCCTTAACCTTCCTGTGTGTGTTGGAGGAAGTGTTAGCTATACTCAAAGCACAACACCTCATCTGAGCTCCAATTCTTGATGAGTGAGCATTAAGATCTATAAGCTTGGGAGTTTCCTGGTGGTCCAGTGGTTAGGACTCCTTGCTTTCACTGTCAAGGACCTGGGTTCAATCCCTCGTTGGGAAACCAAAGTCCCACAAGGTGCATGAAATGTTTCATCTACAGGTGCCTTGATGTAGATTGCTAAAACAGATAGCTGTCTTCACTTTTCCTTGTATCCACACCCTGTGTGAAGTGACTTTGTAGTTCATACTGTCAGAAGGTGGTATCTATTTCTTTGTAATCTGGTTTGTCATACCAAGGTATGTGATGGACAGAGGAGCCTGGTGGGTTACCGTCCATAGGGTCACAAAAGAGTCAGAAGATGACTTAGTGGCTACACAATGACAACAATGTAAGAGAGCTGGACAAAGAAGAGCAGAGCTGCCCTCGTGACCCACCACTGTCCACGGAAACGTGAGTAAGCTTAGCTGAGCCTGGCACTGCCTACTCAAGGCTTGTAGTTTCGAGCCGCTAAGTTTTGGGCTGATGCGTTATGTTGCTGCTCAGTCAGCAAGTCGTGCCGTGTCCGACTCTCTGCAACCCCATAGACTGCAGCACGCCAGGCCTCCCTGTCCCTCACCATCTCCTGGAGTTTGCCCAAGTTCATGTCCATTACATTGGTGATGCCGTCCACCATCTCGTTCTCTGTCCCCATCTTCTCCTCCTGCCTTCAGTCTTTCCCAGCATCAGGGTCTTTCCTAATGAGTCAGCAATAACTAATTGATACAGGTTTTAGTGAGAGCCAGGGCTTCCCTGATAGCCTAGTTGGTAAAGAATCTGCCTGCAATGCAGGAGACCCCGGGTTGATTCGTGGGTCGGGAAGATCTGCTGGATAAGGGATAGGCTACCCACTCCAATATTCTTGGGCTTCCCTTATGGCTCAGCTGGTAAAGACTCCGCCTGCAATGTGGGAGACCTGGGATCGATCCCTGGGTTGGGAAGATGCCCTGGAGAAGGGATAGGCTACCCATTCCAGTAATCTGGCCTGGTGAATTCCATGGACTGTATAATCCATGGGGTTGCAAAGAGTCAGACCTGACTGAGTGACTTTCACTTTCACTTTCACTTAGTGAGAGCCAAGACTAAAATGGGGCTTTCCTTGTAGCTCAGATGGCAAAGAATCTGCCTGCAATGCAGGCGATCCGGGTTCAGTTCCTGAGTTGGAAAGATCCCCTGGAGGAGGAAATGGCTACCCACTCCAGTTTTCTTGCCTGGGAAATTCCATGCACAGAGGGGCGTGGCAAGCTACAGTCCTTGGGTTGCAAAGAGTTGGACTTGACTCAATGACTAAGCACATACACAAAGACTAAAATAATTTTACTTTGATATTCTATTACAGTAACGTATAACTTGAAGGATGAAAAGGTAGGAAAGGAGAATAAGAGTATCACAGACTGGGGAGAAGGGGCAATAGTAAGAAAATAAGCAGTTAAAATATATACAATTTGAGGATTAAATAATATGGTTTTGACCTGTGCAGGTCCATTTATACATGCTATTTTTTTCCAAAAGTAAATACTATATTACTATACAGTCAGTGGTTGGTTGGATTCTCCAGTGTAGAACCATGGATGTGGAGAAACTGCATATACAGAGGATCAACCATAAGTTATATGGAAATTTTATACTGCCAGGAGGGTTTTTCAGGGGTCAACTGTATTTATTCAGGAGTCAGTGGATAGGCTAATGTGAAGATAAAACTTTACATTAGGGGGAAGGAGGATAAAGAAGCTGGAAAAGTGAATTCGAGTTTGACTGTAGAGACTTTGGGGTAGGAGCTTCTGTCATCTGTCATTTGACGTGAGATGGAGCATCCCTGAAGGTGACGACCATGGTTTCCATCCCCACTTCTTATATTTCTCTCTCATTCTGGCCACTCATTCCTATAGTGCCTGCTAAAGTAAAATTCAGAGTCAACAGAAGCACCTCTGTTTAAACCCACAGGGTACTGACTGGCAATCAAGAAAACATTCTCAACGTGTTTCCTTGTGAATAACTCCCAGCTTACATTTTATGGCTTGAAGCACAATTTGACAGAAGATGAGCCAAGATGCTTCTATTCTGACCAAAGAGAAACAGATGGAAGAAATGATTTCCTCCACAAAAGAAGACAAGTTAAAAAAAAATTATCCTGTTTAAGTGAATAATATAAAAACATGTTTGGTTATTCATGAGAGCCATTAAATCTTTCCTTCTTTCTTGAAGAGGCATGTGAATTTATTAACCGCTAGATGGCACTTGTGTACAGCATTTGAAACATATCTGTGAAAACAAGGATACCTGTGGTGTGGTCAGGGTAGAAGCGGAGGTTTTGCTCTGATGCAGCCTACTTCCTCCCCCACCCAGAGACAGGAGGGATGTAGAAGAGAGGGCCTAAATCTCTTCTGTGCTTTCTTGACTTATAAAGAAAAATGAACATGGCAGAAGTGGTGCTGATTAGATCGGGAGGAAAAGAATGATACATTCTTGCTGGGTGAATCAGGAGAGATGATATTCTATCATTCTTTAGATATAGACTTGAAATACTAACTTTAAATTTATGGTTGTGGTGTGAGCCATGGTTCTCTGTTTACCAGGCAGTGGATTTGGGTGAAGTATGAATAGTGTATCTTCCATTGGTTAAGTATCCACTGATACTTTCAGAAGATATAATAACTCTTATCCTTTTGGGTGAAAAATATGGATCTCAGAAGTCTTCTTATCAGATCACCATAGTCTGATTCATCTTTATGAGATGTTGTTCATTGCTCTCTCCAACTCATCTGGACGTTCTCAGATGATGTGAAGGGTAATAAGCGTCTGTGAACATCATCAACAACTATATCTGGACCAGTGTAGGACACATCTTCAAAAAAAAAAAAAAAAAAGAAAGAAAGAAAGAAAGAGAGAGAGAGAAATACCAAACAAGCAAAACAAACAAAAACCAGAAAATTTAATAATGCAAGACAGCCTAACGCAGGGGCAATAACACTGATAATCTTGTCTGACCTGCGCCCCTCATTCCTCTGGCCCTGGAGCTATTACCAACATTTAGAACCACCTAGCAGTGCACAGCCCCCTTTCTGGAAGGGAAGATGCTGGCAATCTTCCAGTTGCAGCTCTGCCAACCCATTAGCTTGTCACCACTGTGCTGATGCCGATCTCGTTTGGGTCTCATCTAATCTGTCCTTTCAGTAGCCTCAGCTTTCTCCTGTTTAGCCTAAGCTGCTGTAAGCACATGTTTTGAAGTATCGCCAGATCTGATATAAAAGGGACATCTGTCCTAAAGAAGATTAGGGTAATGTCAGAGAGCTCCAATAGGGCAAGAAGAAAATAGCAGGTTGGGTCATAGGAGTGAAGGGAAACAAGAAAGAGAAGAGTATGTGCTGGGGCAGCGCAACACTGGAGAAGGAGCTCTCTTTACTGCCTGTGGTTCTATGCCTTTGACCGCCAGGATGGCATCTCTTGGTCCTCTTTTTGGTTACTTAGAGCTTTTATGCTTTTTCCACGTGCTCTTATCAACTCATACCTTGGGAAGAGGATTGATAAACTAATTCCAACTGAATATTTTTATGTTAACAGGAGACAAAGCAAGAATTTCATAAAGCAGTGTAATAAAATTCTGGTGGTAGGAATGCAAGTTTTTGCAAACATCATCAGTGGTATTTTCCTCTTATTTGTGAAGCCATCATTTAGGCTACCTACTTTTGTCTTTTTTTTTTTTTCAAAACCATCCCTATAAATTAATGTACCGCCAGGAACCTAGTTGGTTTCCATAGCACCGAATATGCTCAATTTGATTAGGAAATTGTTGTTGTTGTTCAGTCACTCAGTTGTATCTGACTCTTTGCAACCCTATGGACTGCAGCATGCCAGGCTTCTCTGTCCTTCACTATCTCCTGGAGCTTGCTCAAACTCGGGGTTCATTGAATCTGTGATGCCATCCAACCATCTCATCCTCTGTCACCCTCTTTTCCTCCTGCCCTCAATCTTTCCAGCATCAGGGTCTTTCCCAGTGAGTCAGCTCTTTGCACCAGGTAGCCAAAGTATTGGGATTAGGAAATAGAGGGGCTGAATTATTGGTAAACTGCCAGAATTTGAGTTCAGGGAGGAACACATATAAAAATGTAAAAAAGCAAATACATTGAAAATTATGCATGAGAAGCTTGAAAACCATGTGTATCACAGTCTTTCAAACTTCTGGTTATGTGAACTTCTGATCAGTTATGTTATTAGGCCTCATCAGCTATAGAGTTTGGCATACAACTGGCTTACAATCCAAACCAGCCAATTATAATTCTTCTGTTTTTATATGGAAAAATGCTATTTCATTCTCTGGAATAGCAAAGGTGGGATGATACAAACCTGGAGCTTTTGGCGGCATTGCTACTTCCCATCCTCAATCAATACATGGAACAAAATTGTCGGAAGTTACAATGAATGAAGCCAATGTGCAGAGAAACAGGGATGTGAGTTGAGCAAAGGCAGAGATGAAGTACATCTCTGATCTTCCCAGTTACATGATCCAGTGCAATCTCTTTTTAACTTAAATTATTTGAGTTGGTTTTCTGCCACTGGAAACCCTGAGAATTGACTAACATATTCCCAACAAGTCCAACTGGGTCTTCTAATATGGCACATGTGTTGCTATTAGGAATTTCATTAAGTAAATTATTTTACATCTCTGGCTCAGCTTGCCATCTGATTCTAATAGAGACAACAGTGTCTTTGGAAGAAAATATAACTATAATTCAAATTTTGGTCATCTTGACTCATGATCATTTTATGACCTGAAGCACAAGTGTTAGCTGTCGCTGCAAGAGGTATTATTTAGGGTGGAGTCAAATAATTGCAACAATTTACCACATTTTCATAGGAGAACTTAGAGTGAATGTGTTTTTCAGTAGCTTCTGGGATTTTTTCCTTTAATACTGTGATGACTGGCAGTGTGCTGAGCTGGACAACATTCTTGTGTTTTCTCTTAATAAGGACTAAGAGTAGAATGGAAGGAGGATTTTGGGAGTCTGATGCAGCTTAAGCTTAACAGCAGTAAGATTAGAGGAAGGAAAAGCATGCATCAGCAGGAACTAAAACGTAACTTATTGTTTTTTGGCCCCATAAATGACTCCCTAATCCCCCCAACCCTGTGGCCAACCCAATCCCACCACAGTAGAAGTTCAGGGACCTTAGTCCAGCTTCCTTATTTTGTAGAAAAGGAGACCTAACAGATTAAGTGACCTTGCCAATGTCATAAAGCAAGTTTGCAAAGAACTACTCCCTGTCTTCTTTTGATATAGTAAATTGCACATAAAAACTTTAGAGAGATTATTTTGTTATCACTTAAAGGGGTTATTTTCCCAGTTAATATTCCCCGATAATAGATGAAGAAAGGAGGGAATCTTTTTTCAACAGTTTTTAAAATAATATGTATTTATTGGTTTGGCTGCATCAGGTCTTCCTTGCCACATGTGGGGTCTTCCATCTTCACGGTGGCTTGCTGGATCTTTTAGTTGTGGCACACGAACTCTTAGTTGCAGCATGTGGGATCGAGTTTCCTGACGAGGGACTGAACCTACTCTCTCTGCCCTGGGAGTGCAGTCATAGCCACTGAACCACCAGGAAGTCCCAGGAGGCAATATTTCTATGAACATAAAAGCAAAGCAGCCTCCCCCCAAAATAAAAGGGTGCCTTCATAGCTTATCCTTTTTCCAAAGCACCATCACAGCGTACTTTTTTCCCTGATCCCTGGATTGCCTTAGTTTTCTGATTCTGAGCTGCTGATTTCTGATTCTGATTCTGCTTTTGTTGTTTGCATCTCTTGGAATCTTCCTATGCCTCATTCTGGTTTAACACACATGTAATGAATCCCAGACACTCTCAACACTGGTGCTGTCTGACAGAAACATAAAGGAAGCTCCACATGAGATGTAAAATGTTCTAGTAGTCACATAAAAAATTTAAACAGTAGAAATTAATTTTAATAATATATTTTATTTAACCTAGTATACCCATGCATGCTCAGTCGCTCAGTCGTGTCTGACTCTTTGTGACCCTGTGGACTGTAGCCTGGCAGGCTTCTCTGTTCAGGAGATTTCCCGGGCAAGAATACTGGAGTGGGTTTCCATTTCCTTCTCCATATATTAAAATATTAAATATTAAAATAATATACCCCAACTGTTATTATTTGAATATGTAATTCATATAGAAAATTGTTAATGAGGTATTTTATATTCTTCTCTTTGTACTAAGTTATCTAAATCTGATACGCATTTTACACTTAGAGCACATTTCAGTTTTGACAAGCTGCATCTCAAAAGTGCTTAATTGCCACAAGTAGTCATTGGACGGTGTAGATGAAGAGCCTTACTGTATTGTCAAATCTTACCAGTTTCTCAAGCTCGAAGTCAAACTTCCTTTTCCCAACATATTTTTTCCTGTGCTTTGCATGCCCAAAATACTTCCTACTCTGAACTGATAGTTTTATTACTATGAAACGCCCTTTCTCCATGAGTACCCACAAAGAACCAGGCACCATACTAGATCTTAGGAAGTCCTTTCATTCTTCAAGTCTTTGGAACACTGCCTGTGTCTCTTGGGGCCTGTATATTGTTATATCTCATCCTATGGTTTGGTTAGCTTCTGCACTTTACTGGAAGGTAAAAAAAATTCTCCTCATAGAAGCTATCTCTTACTTATACCTATACATTTCATCCCATATTACCTGTGGTACACCATTAATACAAGAGTGTTGAATTACATAGACAGGATAGCATCGTATCATGAATATTATACCTTCCCATTTAGAATATGAACATCTTAAAGGAAGAGTTCATATCTTATTTTTCTCTATGTGCTCTCAGAAATCATTAGAAAGAAATTTGTACAAAGAATATGTTTGTCAAGTATTTGCTGATTGATTTTGATCTCCACCTAAGGTAAAGCAGGCATTTTCCTGTCCTGAATCAAGGTAGGGTTGGAAGGAGATGGAGGTCTGTTTCTCACTAGATGTCTGCCAAAAGGGCTTTGCTGCCAACACAACCTATGTCTCTGGGTAACATGATTAATTTTCCAGAAAAATTCTGAAATTTTTCCTTAAAACTAGAATTTATTTCTAAGTTTTAAAAATGTTCGAGAGACTTTAAAAAGGCCTTAAGAGCCCAAGTGTCATATATGACCCAAAGATTTAATATATGATTATACTAAGATTGTATCTGTTGGTTCCTACATTGCTAAGTTTTCTAACTTTCCATCCCGTAAAATTAGATTTGTATGGAGCACATATTTAGTAGAAAGAACATAGGTTTTAAATTGAGGAAGGCATAGATTTTAGTACTGACCACTCTCTCCTACTTCAATAGTTAGGTTCAGTTATTTAATCTTTTTAAACCTCAGTTTTCATATCTGTAGAATGGTGATCATGATATTTATGTAAGTTGTTCTAATGATGGCATGAACTAAGAATGGCAAGAACTTGTGAGTTTAAACCTCTTCAGAAATATCTGACATATGGATCACACATGTGCAATAGATACTGTGTTTTTTTCCATATCTCTTGCCAGAAGGAACGCAGTAAATGACAACCTGGGGTAGACCTACAAAGTAGGTCTGTCTAAGTTCTGGTGGCATAGCATTTTTCTTTTTTATGACTTCCCATGTGGTCTCAGGCAATAAAGCAGCTGCAAAATAAATGTCCATGAATCTGGAGGAAAGTCTCTTGAAGCAAGTCTTGGAAATCTGTCTGGGACTCTGTCCAGCTACTTGTTGAAGACCTATGTGAGGACAGTGAGAAAATGCTGATCAAATTTGTAAGTGACACAAAGCTATTCTGAATATCTAATATGTCAGAGCACAGAATCAAGGCTCAAAAAGGGGTTTAGATGCTGTTGTAATGGTCTAAATTCAAGAAGATGAAATTTATATGGAATAATGTGAGGTTGTGCACTTTTGTCTGAAAACTCAATCGAGGTAGGTATAGTTTAATAGTAGGTATGTGAAAAAAAATCTCAGGGAGTGTGTGGTCTTAGCTGACTATAAACTTGACATGAAGCCATAGTAATAGGGTTGTTCAAAAAGTGAAATCAGTCTTAGGCTGCATTCACAGATGTTTTGGAGAAGGAAATGGCAACCCATTCCAGTATTCTTGCCTGGAAAATCCCATGGAGAGCAGAGCTTGGTGGGCTGCAGCCCCTGGGGTCACAAAGGGTCGGACACAATTAAGCACGCACGCATGCAGATGTTTAGTCTCCAGGATGAGTGTAGATCAATCTGGTTCCCTGTGCTTGCTGGACAATGCCTAGACTTTTACAGTCTATTTTGGGTACTACACTAAGAGGAACAGAGGCAAATGAGGACATCATAGGGCAAAAGCATCTGGAGCCATTCTGCCTTAAGCACTCATTCAGTACATCTTTACTAGTTCTGACTGTGTTATAGGCACTTCCCTTGCTTCTTGGGATACAACAGGGAACACAGCAGTCAAGCAATTCCAGAGGGAACTGAGGAAATTTAGCCTGTGAGGGAGAAAACTTTGCAAATGTGTCCTATTTCCTAATATTTGAAGGGCGTAGCATCCTTCTGTATGATCACAGAGCTAGTGTTAATACACGTATGTTAAAATCGAGTAGGGTTGGAGCCAGGACTTTCCATCAGTTAAAAGCGTTCATGGATGGAACAGGTTGCTTTGAAACTGTGGTATATGGATTAAGTTGACTGATATCTTATAAGAAGGAGTCAAATATAGTAAAATTTGGTAATAATAAACTCCAAGAGAATAGGGATACAAATATAATATATTTAAAAACTGGCTCCTCTGTCCATTCTTCAAAAGGGACTGGCTAAATTTGTTATCTTCTTAGGGGTGGTGGGAATGGAAAGCTCATGGGTCTGTGAACAGGGGAGGGAGGTTAAGTAGGGGAATAGCAGGTAACCCATCCAGGGAAGCAGGCCTAGGTTCTCCTGGCTCAGTCTTTCCTGATCAGACCTAAGTTCCATTTCATTTAATGATTCCTGGAATTGCTACAGCAATCTTAGAAGTCCCAGCCAGCCCCAAGCACTGAATGGTCTTATTAATATTAACCTGGAATAGATAACCACCATCAGGTGGCACTAAACCCTAACTGGGATTTGGATAGATCCAGTTTATGCCACCAAAACAAAATGCCACACTTGTTATTTCATTAACATCACAATAATCAGCCTAGATGTCTTATGTGACTGGAAATTTTGAGTTCACTTTTCAAATTATGGAGGGATTTTATCACACTGGAAGTGTTGTCAGACTAGTTACCACTGAACTTCTATCTGGACCTCTGTTTACCTAACTGTCCTAGTTCTGTGATGATCCAGTCATCCATCAGTAACATCTAGTCTGAATCAGAAATAATTGTTTCTTTATTTGTATTTCTATAATGGTTTTTGTGTTCCCCTCAAAGAGTTATTAAATTTCATTACAATTCCCCATCCCCAATACATTCATCAGTAAATATTTGCCAAGTGCCTGCTCTTGTTTAAGCACAAGGAGAAGGAATTGCGCCTGATTTTAAGGGGCTTTCAGGACAATTGGTCTGACCAGATCAGACCAGCATGGCCCTGAGAATCACTGCAGTGTGGGACTCCATGGCACGGGCCTGAGATGCCCAATGCTAGGGCTAGGAGAGCAGAAGAAAGGACTCCTTGCTGCTCAGGTTGTGCTGCTGGGGGCATGTAGGTCTTTCACAGCATTATTCTCTCAGGTGATCTGGTTAATAGTGAACTGAAGTGGTGGTAGATAAGAACATGAATATATATATACATTTATATTTCAACATTTCAGACTATGGGGGTCAGGTTTTCAGGGCAATGCCGTGAAGTCATCAAATACTGTGTGTGTGTGTGCTCAGTCGCTCGGTTGTGCTGACTCTTTGCAGCCGCATGGACTGAAGCCCGCCAGGCTCCTCTGTCCGTGAGATTCTCCAGGCGAGAATACTGGGGTGGGTTACCATTTCCCACTACAGGGGACCTTCCTGACCCAGGGATCCAATCTGCATCTCTTTCCTCTCCTGCATTTGCAGCCGGATTCTTTACAACTAGCACTGCCTGGGAAGCTCTATGCTCTTCCCTGGTAGCCCAGCTGGTAAAGAATCCGCCTGCAATGCCGGACACCCCAGTTAGATTCTTTGGCCGGGAAGATCCCCTTAGACTACCCACTCCAGTATTCTTGGGTTTCCCTGGTGGCTCAGCTGGTAAAAAGAGTCCACCTGCAATGTGGGAGACCTGCATTCAATCCCTGGGTTGGGAAGATCCCCTTGAGGAGTGAATGGCTACCCACTCCGGTATTCTGGCCTGGAGAATTCCATGGACTGTATAATCCATGGGGTCATAAACCGTCGGACAGGACTGAGTGACTTTCACTTTCATAACTCCTTTAAAAAACAAAACTATAAGCAACTCCTGCAGCTCAATTCCAGAAAAATAAATGACCCAATCAAAAATGGGCTAAAGAACTAAACAGACATTTCTCCAAAGAAGACATACAGATGGCTAACAAACACATGAAAAGATGCTCAACATCACTCATTATCTGAGAAATGCAAATCAAAACCACAATGAGGTACCATTACACGCCAGTCAGGATGGCTGCTATCCAAAAGTCTACAAGCAATAAATGCTGGAGAGGGTTTGGAGAAAAGGGAACCCTCTTACACTGTTGGTGGGAATGCAAACTAGTACAGCCACTATGGAGAACAGTGTGGAGATTTCTTTAAAAACTGGAAATAGAACTGCCATATGACCCAGCAATCCCACTCCTGGGCATACACACTGAGGAAACCAGATCTGAAAGAGACACGTGCACACGTGTTCATCACAGCACTTTTTAATTTTATATGTTTATATATATATGTTTATAATATATATGTTTATATTATATATAATATAATATATAATATATATGTTTATAATAGCCAGGACATGGAAGCAACCTAGATGCCCATCAGCAGACGAATGGATAAGGAAGCTATGATACATATACACTATGGAATATTACTCAGCCATTAAAAAGAATTCATTTGTATCAGTTCTAATGAGATGGATGAAACTGGAGCCCATTATACAAAGTGAAGTAAGCCAGAAAGATAAAGACCAATATAGTATACTAACACATATATATGGAATTTAAAAAAATGGTAGTGATAACCCTATATGCAGAACAGAAAAAGAGACACAGATGTACAGAACAGACTTTTGGACTCCGTGGGAGAAGGCGAGGGTGGGATGTTCTGAGAGAACAGCATTGAAACAAATATACTATCTATGGTGAAACAGATCACCAGCCCAGGTTGGATGCATGAGACAAGTGCTCGGGCCTGGTGCACTGGGATGACCCAGAGGGATGGGATGGAGAGGGAGGCAGGAGGGGGGACTGGGATGGGGAACACGTGTAAATCCATGGCTGATTCATGTCAATGTATGGCAAAAACCACTACAATATTATAAAGTAATTAGCCTCCAACTAATAAAAATAAATGGACAACAAAAACAAAACTCACCTGCAGTCTAAAAGTATTATTATCTTGATAGTTAAAGTACCAAAAAGCTATTGTCAGTATAGATGTTAGTATAGACAAAAAAGCTATATAGTTATCTTTTAGACACAGAAATTTGAAGCAGGATGATTTCCCTAAACACTGTTTGCCTTCCCCCACTCCCCCCCAAATTCAAAGCTTTGAATTTATCTTTTTGTATCAGTTATTTTTAGCTGTGTACCTCTAAGCCAGCCATTTTCTCTCTCTGACTCTCAGAATCATATGTGTAAGTATTACCCTACGTGTTCAGGGCTATCAAGAGAATATAAATGTAACGTTTTATGTAAAAGTACAGAATGAGTGCTCTTCCATGGGTATTTTTCTACACCAGGTAATCACTGCCTCAGTCCCCCATTTCTTAGTGTGTATTTTCTTGGTTTCTGCTTGCCATTGACTTTGCTTTGTGAAGTTTAATTGTTTTTCACAATCAATTGCTGTCGGAAGATCTCTCCAAACAGCTCATGTTTTTTCCATCAATAAATAAGGGATTAAAGTTGTTTCATTGAGTGCAGAGCAGTGTATTGGTCTTTGGGAGAACTTTAGGTGATCTAAAGGAGACTGGGTTCTTGCCCTCCAGAAGTGAATAGTCTTAAGGATGTATTAACTGACAGACATTTTCTATAAATACATATATTAAGCTCTGTGTTCTATCCAGCTAGGATTCATTCTAGTAAGGCACAATAGGAGAGACTGGGGCGGGGGGCTGGTCCTTATCCTTGGAACTTAGAAATTAGGAAAATTGCCCAAATACTCTGATTCTTCTTAAGAACATCTCTAGATCCGATATCTATAAATTCATAACAACCATTTTGAACTATTTTAAAGTTCTAGCTGGTGTTACAACTTGTGAGCTGCCAATGATAATTCTTAAAATGTATTTAAGTAGTTATATTTTTCCATACTATGTGATTCACTAACTATGTGCATTGTCTCGTTTTATCCTTACAGCAACCTTGAGAGGGATGATACTCTGATCACACCCATCTTACAGACAATCACTTTGAGACTTTTGGGTAAGTTATTAGGCTTGTTGTTGTTCAGTCTCTCAGTTGTGTCTGACTCTTTGCAATCCCATGGACTGCAGCAGGTCAGGTTTCCCTGTACTTCACTATCTCCTGGGGCTTGCTCAAACTCAAGTCCATTGAGTCAGTGATGCCATCCAACCATCTCATCCTCTGTCATCCCCGGTTCCTTTTACCTTCAGTCTTTCCCAGCATTAGGGTCTTTTCCAATGAGTCAATTCTTCGCATCAGCTGGCCAAAGTATTGGAGCTTCAACTTTAATATCAGTCTTTCCAATGAATATTCAGGGTTGATTTCCTTTAGTATTGGCTGGTTTGATCTCCTTGCAGTCCAAGGGACTCTCAAGATTCTTCTCCAACACCACAATTTGAAAGCATCAGTTCTTCGGCTCTTAGTCTTCTTTATGGTACAACCCTCACATCCATACATGACTACTGGAAAAACCCTTGTTTTGGCTACACGAACCTTTGTTGGCGAAGTGACATCTTTGCTTTTTAATATGCTGTCTAGGTTTGTCATATCTTTCCTTCCAAGGAGTACACCTTAATTGCCTTAGAACACACTTAAAGTAAATGATAGAGCTGGAATCCTAATTCATGTATTCTGATGGCAGAATTTTTCTGCATGATAGGTTTGCTAAAAACTGCCTTAATAGCAATTTTATTCATCTTAAAATCACTTCTTTCAATTTTTAACTGTCTCTCCATTCTGCCTTTCCAAATTCTGATATTCTGCAATATACTAAACTCCCTCCCCACCACCATTACAAAACTTTTGTGAAAAAATATTTGTTGTGAAATGAAAACACATTTGTTTCAGAACAAGAAGGTCCTCTAATTTTCATTCCAATAATGTTTATTTGGATAAATATTCGGAGTTCACAACTCTGACTTTGTTTCCTCCTCTGAGATGTAGAGATAAATGCTGTCTTCTATGTAAGCTGTGGAAAGCAATTGCTTAACATATGTGAAACTATATGGTAAACTGTAATGGAGTGAAATTAATATGATATATGATAAAAAAGTTGAGTTTTGCACTTCCCTTGGATCTTTGTAGTTTGACATTGTAGAGGAACTCTCCATTCTCTTAAAAATCTTAGATGTCTTTTTGGAGGTTTTGAAACAACATGAAGACTTTCAGAAGTAAATATACCAAAGGAAAAATACTCTCTTCATTTTTTCCTCTCAAAATACCCAGCTTTTTTACTTCTTCAGAGAGTTCTGGGCTGAATAACTTCTAAGATGTGTCATATTTACATAGTGCTGAAAAATGGGGGTCATATGGGTTGCCTTCTATGTTGTTAAGTGTTTTATAGGCAGTGCTGGAAGCAGTTGGCTCTTTGAAAGCTGCAGGTCAGTGATGACACACCAGACTATTCCCTCCTTTCATGTATATAATTAGTGCATTATCTAGGGAGAATCCCAAAGGGTGCTATGGTTGGACAATAAGGATACTTACTGCTGGCTGGACCATCAGAAGACTCTTGCATAAGGAATTACTAGACATCATCACAGTCTGGGCTTCCTTGGTGGCTCAGATGGTAAAGAATTTGCCTGCAATGCAGGAGACCTGGGTTTGATCCCTGGCTTGGGAAGATTCCCTGGAGAAAGGAATGGACACCCACTCCAGTATTCTTGCCTGGGAAATCCTATGGACAGAGGAGCCTAGAGGGCTACAATCTATGGGATTGCAAAGAGTTGGACATGATTAAGTGACTAAAACTTTCATTTTTCATCATCAGTTCAGTTCAGTTGCTCAGTCATGTCTGACTCTTTGCAACCCCATGAATCACAGCACTCCAGGCCTCCCCGTCCATCACCAACTCCTGGAGTTTACTCAAACTCATGCCCATCGAGTCGGTGATGCCATCCAGCCATCTCATCCTCTGTCGTCCCCTTCTCCTCCTGCCCCCAATCCCTCCCAGCATCAGGGTCTTTTCCAATGAGTCAACACTTCGCACGAGGTGGCCAAAGTGCTGGAGTTTCAGATTCAGCATCAGTCCTTCCAATGAACACCCAGGACTTCTCTCCTTCAGGATGGACTGGTTGGATCTCCTTGCAGTCCAAGGGACTCTCAAGAGTCTTCTCCAACACCACAGTTCAAAAGCATCAATTTTTCGGCACTCAGCTTTCTTCATAGTCCAACTCTCACATCCGTACATGACCACTGGAAAAACCAGAGGCTGGACTAGATGGACCTTTGTTGGCAAAGTAATGTCTCTGCTTTTTAATATGCTATCTAGGTTGGTCATAACTTTCCTTCCAAGGAGTAAGCATCTTTTAATTTCATGGCTGCAGTCACCATCTGCAGTGATTTTGGAGCCCAAAAAAATAAAGTCTGACACTGTTTCCATTGTTTCCCCATCTATTTCCCATGAGGTGATGGGACCAGATGCCATGATCTTCGTTTTCTGAATGTTAAGCTTTAAGCTAACTTTTCCACTATCCTCTTTCACTTTCATCAAGAGGCTTTTTAGTTCCTCTTCACTTTCTGCCATGAGGGTGGTGTCATCTGCATATCTGAGGTTATTGATATTTCTCCCGGCAATCTTGATTCCAGCTTGTGCTTCTTCCAGCCCAGCATTTCTCATGATGTACTCTGCATATAAGTTAAATAAGCAGGGTGACAATATGCAGCCTTGATGTACTCCTTTTCCTATTTGGAACCAGTCTGTTGTTCCATGTCCAGTTCTAACTGTTGCTTCCTGACTTGCATATAGGTTTCTCAAGAGGCAGATCAGGTGGTCTGGTATTCCCATCTCTTTCAGAAGTTTCCACAGTTTATTGTGATCCACAGAGTCAAAGGCTTTGGTGTAGTCAATAAAGCAGAAATAGATGTTTTTCTGGAACTCTCTTGCTTTTTCGATGATCCAGCAGATATTGGCAATTTGATCTCTGGTTCCTCTGCCTTTTCTAAACCCAGCTTGAACACCTGGAAATTCATGGTTCACGTATTGCTGAAGCCTGGCTTGGAGAATTTTGAGCATTACTTTACCAGCGTGTGAGATGAGTGCAATTGTGTGGTAGTTTGAGCATTCTTTGGGATTGCCTTTCTTAGGGATTGGAATGAAAGCTGACCTTTTCCAGCCCTGTGGCCACTGCTGAGTTTTCCAAATTTGCTGGCATATTGAGTGCAGCACTTTCACAGCATCATCTTTCAGGATTTGAAATAGCTCAACTGGAATTCCATCACATCCACTAGCTTTGTTTGTAGTGATGCTTTCTAAGGCCCACTTGACTTCACATTCCAGGATGTCTGGCTCTAGGTGAGTGACCACACCGTTGTGATTATCTCCGTCATGAAGATCTTTTTTGTACAGTCCTTCTGTGTATTCTTGCCACCTCTTCTTAATATCTTCTGCTTCTGTTAGGTCCATACCATTTCTGTCCTTTATCAAACACATCTTTTCCTGAAATGTTCCCTTGATATCTCTAATTTTCATGAAGAGATCTCTAGTCTTTCCCATTCTATTGCTTTCCTCTATTTCTTTGCATTGCTCGCTGAAGAAGGCTTTCTTATCTCTCCTGGCTCTTCTTTGGAACTCTACATTCAAATGGGAATATCTTTCCTTTCCTCCTTCGCTTTTCACTTCTCTTCATTTCACAGCTATTTGTAAGGCCTCCTCAGACAACCATTTTGCCTTTTTGCATTTCTTTTCCATGGGATGGTCTTGATCCTTATCTCCTGTACAATGTCATGAATCATCCATAGTTCATCAGGCTCTCTATCAGATCTAGTCTCTTAAATCTGTTTCTCACTTCCACTGTATAGTCATAAGGAATTTGATTGAGGTCATACCTGAATGGTCTAGTGATTTTCCCTACTTTCTTCAGTATAAGTCTGAATTTGGCAATAAAGAATTCATGATCTGAGCCACAATCAGCTCCGGGTCTTGTTTGTGCTGACTGTATAGAGCTGCTCCATCTTTGGCTGCAAAGAATATAATCAGTGTGATTTCAGTATTCACCATCTGGTGATGTCCATGTGTAGAGTCTTCTCTTGTGTTGTTGGAAGAGGGCATTTGCTATGACCAGTGCCATCTCTTGGCAAAACTCTATTAGCCTTTGCCCTGCTTCATTCCATACTCCAAGGCCAAATGTGCCTGTTACTCCAGGAGTTTCTTGACTTCCTACTTTTGCATTCCAGTCCCCTATAGTGAAAAGCACTTCTTTTTCAGGTGTTAGTTCGAAAAGGTCTTGTAGGTCTTCATAGAGCCATTCGACTTCAGATTCTTCAGCATTACTGGTTAGGGCATAGGCTTAGATTACTGTGATATTGAATGGTTTGCCTTGGAAATGAACAGAGATCATTCTGTCATTTTTGAGATTTCATCCAAGTACTGCATTTCAGACTCTTTTGTTGACTATGATGGCTACTCCATTTCTTCTGAGGGATTCCTGCCCACAGTAGTAGATATAATGGTCATCTGAGTTAAATTCACCCATTCTAGTCCATTTTAGTTTGCTGATTCTTAGAATGTCGACATTCACTCTTGCCATCTCCTGTTTGACCACTACCCCTAGTGCTGAAATTCTCAAACAAGAAATGCATAAAATGCTGACTAAGTCTCTTGAGTAATGTCCAACTCTTTGCGGCCCCATGGACTGTAGCCCACCAGGTTCCTCCTTTCTGGTGGATTCACCAGGCTAGAATACTAGTGTGTATTACCGTGTCCTCCTCCAGGGGATCTTCCCAACCCAGGGATCGAACCTGGTGTCCTGCAGCTCCTGCATTGCAGGCAGATTCTTTACTGCTGAGCCACTGGGGAAGCCCACTGTGTAAAATGTGTGAAAGGGCCATTCCTATAAAAAGGGATGGGGGTTCTCTGACTTTTCTGGGCCAGAATGATGATTCAGTTTGGTGCCAAAGAATGGTTTTCAACACTGCATCGTTTTTCAGGTGCACATATTGCTGTCTCTCTGAGAGTCTTAGTCCTGTAGCCATTCTCTCCTGGCTACATGTAGGACCTGTGAGATGACCAGTGAGGAGAGAGGAAAGGCTGTGGACAGGAGAGGTAGACAGGGCCTTACAATCTTTTTGTTGACAGGGGTTCTAAATCAGGTATTTTATGATTGCATTTTCATGGGTTTATGAGGTCTGGGAAACTTGAGCTTAACATACATGAGTTCTTTGTTTTGTAGGAAAGGTAGACCCAGATCATGTGATGGTGTGTAACCGTGCTATTGTTTTTCTTCATGTACCACCACCACGAGTGTATTCATTTTACTACCTACTGTGTCATCTTTATGAGAATGAATTGCTATGAGTGGAAATTATAAAGTAAGAAGTTATTTATATTAGTCAGAGCATAATAACAATGTATCATAAAGCCTAAGTTTCCTTGTAAACTGCTAAAGATTATGACAGAGAAGGTTTTTAGAAAAAAAAATGTTAAAAAATAAGCTGAGGGCTGAGGTGATACCCAGGAAAAAGCTCATCCATAAGACTAAGGAATCATTTATCAAGGCAGAGGGCTACCTGCTGAATGTGGATGACTGATGCAGAGAAAAAGACCCACTCTCTGTTGCTTTTAGATGGGGATACAGCTTGACCAAGTAGTCCATGCTTCTGGTAATTACTTATTATAATATAACTTACTGGAAACAAGCTTCTTGAAGATGTACGAGCAAAAATCTGAGAGGAGTGCCCCTTATGGTCGATCAATTGCCCAAGGTTATAGTGGTCTTTCCTGTCACCTGTGGCAGTGAGGGAACATTATTTCATTACCAGAAAGGAGTCCAGGACTGGTGAAAAGACTACATACCACCACACCTCCCACCATATTTCTCCTCTTTATATCTCCTTCCTCCCTTCCTCCTCCCTCTCTCTTTACCTTCATCCTTCATTCCTTTTTCATTCTTTCTTTCTTCATTGTTAGCTGAAGCAAGTAGGGCAAAGTTTATGGGTTAGGAAACATTTCTTATTGAGTCACACAGAAAAGTGTGGCCTTTTGATAGAGATGGTAGGAAAAGACACTTCAGATTGAAAAAAACAGTGAGAGAAAGGCATTTGGATGGGAAAATGTGGGAAGATTTTAGAACACTGTTAGGGGTTAAACTGGGAGGGCAATTAAGGTATGTATAAGAGGTAAATGGTAGATTTTATTAGAAAGATAGAATAGAACAATAAGTTAGAGAACATTGATAGCCAGTATGAGGAACCTATTGAAGAAATATGAGATCAGATAAATTACAAGTAAAGTATTTCTCTATGTGGTGGAACATGGAAAATTTCAGGAAATCTTGAATAGATTTTTAAACTAAAATTTTAGAGCTGGAAAGAACATTCCTCACTCAGTCCTGTTGCCTAAATTTTTATATAAAATAAAAATACTGAGCAGAGTTCCTTGTGCTATACAGTAGGATCTTGTTGGTTATCCATTTAAAATATAGATGTGTGTACATGTGAGTTCCAAATTCCCTAACCATCCCTTCTCTTCATTCTTCCATTTTTAGCACCCCTGCTGGCACCCCTAAGTTCATTCTCTAGGTCTGTGAGCCTGCTCAATGTTATGTGGCAGTGTGGTTGGGAGGGGAGTTGGGGGAGAATGGATACATGTATATGTATTGATGAGTTCCTTTTGCTGTCTACCTGAAGCTATCACAACATTGTTAATAGTCTATACTGCAATATAAAATAAAAACTTGAAAAATAAAATTAAAATATAGACTGATTTTTAAAGAAAGGTCCAAATTTATAAATTTTGTCCCTTGGTTTAGCATACCAGGCTGCCTTTCCAACTGAGGTGTGTGACTTTCTAAATTCAATGTTTTCTGGTCTTTATGTTGATTATTTGTTTACATGGAATGCCTGCAATGTTACTGGCATCCTGCATATAGTAGAGTCTACATAAATATACTAGCTGAATAAATGCATGAATATTCTGCAAAAGAGTGAAAACACATTATATATGGAGGTCCAGGGAAATCACCAAAGAACAAAACTTTTGGAGAAATGAGAAGAGAAAATAAAAAGCTTATTCTTCTAACCTGGTAATTTATTAAAAGTGAACAAAGCACAAGGAAAAAACTCATGGGAAGGAAGAAATTATTTTACCAGCATCAGGAACGGTGGTTGGGAGACCGGGAAGACGTTATCAAAATAATAACAGAACTCACACTTACATATATACATTCATACATACATACATACATACATACATACCTGACCTGATACAAATTTACTGATCTCCACAGTGGACAACGAGAAGTCAAAGAATGTTCAAGAAAGCCTTGAGGGGCAGGAATTTGTACATTGCAGCATGTCCTCACTCCTCACTGTACAGGCTGTCAAATAAGTCTAGTTCACACAAGACTCAAGTGCCAGCCAGAAGCCTTTTCATGAATTTAGTTCAGGGTGGGGCTTCCCAGGTGACGCTAGTGGTAAAGAACCCTCCTGCCAATGCAGGAGACAAGAGACACGAGTTCAATCCCTGGGTGGGGAAGATCCCCTGGAGGAAGGCATGGAAACTCAGTCCAGTAATCTTGCCTGGAGAATCCCATGGATGGAGGAGCCTGGCAGTCTACCGTCCACAGGATCACAGAGTTGGACATGACTGAAGCAACTTAGTAGGTATGCATGAGCATAGAGATGGTGATTAGTGTCAAATGCCCTCCAAACTGAGATTAGAATTTGCCTGTAGTTTACTAGAGAGGATTTGGTATAATTACTTGATTTGTAATTAGAAGGTAATAGGACCAGAAGGTGATATATAAAAGACATATAAAAGAAAGGCAGAACTCCATTTGAGAGCTTTTTCCATCAGTCACAATTCTGGATAGTGGTTAAGAGGTATTTCAATATACTTTGGTTAAATTTCATTGAATATACTAATTCAGCACCTTATGACAAACTGGCCTTCCATGCTATGTCATTTCATTACCTGTATCCTAATACATTTTATATTAATAGTATCATTTTACTGTGTTAGATGCTATGTTTAGGTGCTGAGGAATTAAACATGAATACTATTTTCTTTATGATACTGGCCACAAAAAAATATATATATATTTTTAGCTTGCTGAGTTGAATAGTGGAAGCTGAGGTTTTGGGCTTGGTAAGAGTCATTTCACTTACCTGTTACAATTCTGCCTCACTCTTCCCTTGCCCACAACAAACTGGACTACTTTCTAGTAATGAAGACTCTCCACACCTTTGCTCACATTGTTTTCCTCCTGGCATTATTCATCTCCACTTACACAAGTGATCTCTGTCTTCCAAAACCAGGCTTCAAGTCCCTTGCCTTCTTGATTTCCTTGTAGGCCATGATTTCTTTCTTCTCCATGGACTTCCACAACATGGTATTTAAGACTGTCTTATAGCTCTTGTGTTTTTACATGCAATTGCATTTGTTTATGTATCTGTTAACTAACCTACTAGAGTCATATGTTAATAAATTAATATTCCTCAGGATAATATTATATCAGCCTGCTTATTTTTAATCCCTGTCTTATTTCATTGCATTTCTAGCTACTTATCTGGCCTTAGTATTTCAAGAGGTAGGGCAGACAAACAATGAGAGGAGTCACCAGTTACTGAGTACTTAGCATGTGCAGTTGGGCACTGTCCAAACGCTTCTCTTTCATTATCTCATTTGGTCCTCATGACAACTTTGTGAGGCAGATGCTATTGTCATTTTACACTTTTACACTTGACATGACTGATACAAATAATAAAGATCTAAGAAGTCTCCTGCTTCTGCCACTTTTGACACACGGATTTTGAGATAAAATAAGCTTCTTCTTATCCCCGTCTCCAAGTCTCCCCTTTACCATTGCAGAGCACATGAGATTGGTTTCCCTAGTTGGTTCTCTAGTCAATAGTTTTTGCTTCAAGCTCTTTGTGAAATGTGTTGATCTTTTGCCTTTGTATCAATTTTATAATCCTAAATTCAGTAATTAATATCATTGTTTCTTTCTCTGGTTGGTGTGGATCAGTCAGCGATTATGTGCTGGGTTGGTACATACAGTTTGACCTTAATCTCAGCAGGAGATGTTTTAGGTTTTGTTTTGTTTTCCTACCATATATATGGTAGGAAGAGATTTAAGGTAGGAATTGGCTGATATGATTATGGAGGCCTGGTATGTACCAAGATTCGTGGACTGGGCCAGAAAGCTGGAGACCCAGAGAGATGATTTTCCAGCTTGAGTTGTGCCAGAAGGCAGTCTTTTTGGAGAGCCAGGAAGAACCAACGTTGCAGGTGAAGTTCAAAGGCTGTCTCCTGGAGAATTTTCTCTTGCTTGCGTTGACTCAGGTCTTCAATTGGTTGGATGAAGCCTACTCATGTTACAAAGAGCAACTGCTTCACTCAAAATCTACTGATTTAAAGTTAACTTCACCCCAAAACACCTAACAGAAATACTCAGAATAATACTTGACCAAATATCTGGACACCTTATGAAACAGTCAAGTGGACACATAAAATTAACCATTGTAATAGTGTTCTAAGTAATTTGAACTTGAGTTTGTAGGATGTTGGAGCTCACCATGGAAATAAATGTGAGAGACTGGTGCAGTAGAAATGAGCCATGAGCTGACTGTGGTAGCTGCAGTGGTCTCTGGTCTCTTTGAGAGGATCCAGAAGTAGAAAATACTAGGGAGAGAAGGTAGAGTTAACTCAAATTCACTCCAAGCTAATGTTGATAAACAAATGTGATCACTTAATACCAAGTGTAAAAATGACATTCATTCTTTGTGTGTATACTGGCTTATTTCTGAATCCACCACTGTGCATGTTAAATTTTGTTTGTATGAATATTACACTTATTTCAGTGATTAGCACATAGTAGTGTTCAATCAATTGTTATTGTTGTTGGAAGATGGGATGTAGAGTGAAAAGGAAGGTGGCAGCAGATTGCAGTTTCTGACTCACTGATACAGTTCAAAGAGGACTAATCTGAGAGAAGAGATCTAGGGATCCCTCCTGGGAAAGAGGTCCAGGCAGAGTGGAAAAGTGGTGCTGAGGATCCTGGCTGACTGCTTGGGGGTTTAGAGTAAGGCTTCGTTACTGGTGAAGAATACACATGCAAGAAACCAGGCCATAAGGCCAATCGTATGGATGAAGAATTGATTGCAAAAAGTGAGTGTCAACTAGGGAAAACTATAGTGTAATGCTCACTCTAGGCATTGCTAGTTCCTTAACACAACCCTAACCCTATGTCCTGACTTATTAACTGGATATTTGGCTAGTTGGGCATTGCGTGGCTTCTCAAACCTTGGTATCAGATTGGACACCACGATACTTATTTTCTGTCCCACATTTATTTTCGTATGGTATTGCCTTTCTTATCATAACCATCACTGAAAATGGCATCAAAAAGATATGATGTCATTCAAAAAAATGTCATGTGATCTAATGTTGAAATTGTTATGTCTGATGCAGAGTATTGCTGTTTCTCTCAAGAAATTAAAAAAATATCCAAGAACACTCTTGTGAGTATTTAATAGAGTATATTTTGAGAAATATCAATTGAAAAATTTTAAGCAGGATGTTCAGATGACAAACCTGTGTTTTGAAGAAACCACTCTGGCCTGTGGATTGGTCAGAAGCAAAAGTGGAATCGGAGGAGATGAGTTCAAATGCTGTTGCAGTAGAGAAGGTTAAATGATGCTGTCTTGGTCTCGTGCAGTGTGACTGGAAATGAAGACGTGTGTCTGAATATTATTTAAAATAAAAGCCATCAAAACACAAGGTTTGGGTTGAGAGCAGGAAAAATAATTTGGACCCATAATTACTTATTTTAGGGTATCATGTTTTTGAAATACACTCTGTTGTAACAAGCTCTGCTTGATCCAGGTGCAGGGATTTATCTCACAGCTGTCTTGCATTTCAGACTGCTTATTATGGTTTGACTTACGATGCTGTAACTTTATGATGGTGTAAAAGCAATACGTATTCAATAGAAATAGTACTTTGAATTTTGATCTTTGCCTGGGCTAGCAATATGCTCTCTTGTGATGCTGGGCAGTGGCAATGAGCCCAGCGCCCAGCCAGTCATGCAATCATGCGGGTAAACAATCCAGACACTTAACAACCATTCTGTACTTAAACAACCATTCTGTTTCTTCACTTTCAGTATAGTATTCAATAAATTACATGAGATATTCAACACTTCATCATCAAATAGGCTTTGTGTGAGATGACTTTGCCCAACTGTGGGCTAATGTCAGTATTCTGAGCACTTTTAAAGTAGGCTAGGCCAACCTATGATGTTCTGTAAGTAAGGTATATTAAATGCATTTTTGACTTATGCTATTTACAATGCTATTTACAATTTACCTATTCAATTTACAATGAATTTTTCAGATGCAACCTTATTGTAAGGGTCATCCTATTGTAAGTCAAGGAAGGTCTGTAATTTGTTAATCTTTTAGATACAAAAGTTGGCTGTAACTCTTGTTTACCCCAGGCCCCTACCATGGGATAAGCCAGGATGCATGGAATTGCAGGGGCCTTTGGGTCAGGACCAGTGCCATGGTGGCCCCACCCATGATATCCTGTACTAAGGCCACATTTTTCTCTGGCCTTTCTTCCCAGCATCACAAAAACTCAGCTAGGGTTGTAGAAAAAAAAAAAAAAATCAAACCAAAGAGTCTCAAGGCCACCGGGTCCCTTATCCTGGCTACCTGGACTTATGCCCTTGAACCTCAGCTCTATGCTGTGTTCTCCTCTGCCTCCTTGCTGAGAAGGAGCTCTTGCCGAAATATTGCAGCCTCAGCTGCAGCGCCGCTGGTCACTGTCTGTTCCACTGACAGCTGCCCCTCTGCCTCTGAGTGTGGCTTTTCTTTCGGCTGGCAGTGGTCAAGTAGGACTCTAATTCCTGGTCTTTGATCCCTGAAAGTTGGTTTTGATCTTGAAGGTTATTGCTCCCTCTATCAAGGCACCTGGGAAGGAGGAAAACCCTCACCGGGAACCTCGCCTGGTGTCCCGGGGAAGCACAGAGAGATGGCGCCTCAAGGGCTTGGACTGTGAGCAGACCTCAGGCCGGGCTGTGCTGGACGACAGGCCAAGCAGCTGCCTTCCTGGGCGTTCATGCCTGTCGTCGGGGACATTTGTACCCCTCCTCTTTGTGAAACTGTCCCAGCCCTGTGGTCCAATGATCTATGATTCCATAGTCCCCTAACGGGTCCTTCCAGATGGTCTGAGGGTCTATCTTGGTGTCTCACAAGCCCTGATAGGGGGATGGGGATGGGGGTTATGCTGCTCCAGTGCAACTCTTCCAGAATGTTTAAGAAAAGTACACGTTTATTTCCCCTCTCCTGGAAGGCAGATTTTCCAAGCCCTTTGCCAAATACAGTCCCTAGTGTATCTATTTCTTTATTCATGCTTAGGGACTTATTTTTTTTTTTAGATATTTGAGGCTGATATTGGAACATCACAAATATAGCTATCTTTTAAACGGAATGAAACTTTAGGGATTGGTAGTGCCTTCCCCAAATACCAAATCGCCCTTAAGAAAGGCTCCTAAATTTATCATAAATGCACAGTGCTAACATGAGCTGGAGCCATACCCCAACTGATGAGATATGTTTGTGAGGAAGTCATATAATAGACACCTGAACATGCATTTAACAACTTTGCTGGAAATGCATGTCTGTGTGCACCCCTTTAACCATGGTATTTTTCCTTTCCTTCATTTGGGTTCAGAGTAGGGGCAGCAACCTAGTTGTGTGCTGTGGCTTTGCATAAGTCCACTTGTGGTCAAGCAGGGCCCCTTTGAAAGATCCTTGGCTCTGAAGCCTAAGGAATTTGAAATGGTATTTGCAAGATGGAAGCAACCAAGAGATCAGCATTTGTGAAGTACAGGCAAGATGACTTCAAGCTGCAAAGCTGGGCCTTGACAGACGGATTTAGCACCATTAGCAGTGGCTTGTTGAAAAACAAAAATGACTTCAAAACTCTTCCCTCTGAACCAGAATGTTACATTCATCTCTTCGTTAAAACATCCGTTATTTGCTGACTTGTTTTCTGTCACCCCCCCCCACCCCCCAGCCTCTCACTCTTTTGTGTCAGAGCTAATGTTCCCAGCGTCTACACTGTGTAGGCCCTGATTATTTGTGAGACAGAGTGAGTTAATGCAGATTTGCAAGCTGTTCCCATTTGTTAAATGTCAGAAAAACACATGCAAGTCACTGGCTTTGGCACTTAGCTGCCAGCTGGCTCTTCTGGAGGCAGGGGACAAATGACAGTCTATCACACAGCATGCTTTCAGAGGAAGAGGGGACCTATTCCAGAACTGCAGCATCGGAGCCGTTTTTAACAACATAAGCAAAATAAGAAGCCAACATCAGTTTTTCCCTCCTTTATTTCTCCCCCTGTTGTTGAGTGAATGGCAGCACAACATTTGGGAGCTTTTTAAAGCCTTGGGAATATCGATTCCACTGCCCACCATCTGAGAGAGTGATGGGATAATGGGAGCTTGCCAGAAGCACTCAAACTGGCTGGTGAATGACGGCAGAGATACCCTTCAAGCCTGGGAGAGATGCTGTGCCCGCCTCACCTCTATCCTGCAGGTGGTTGTGGCTCCCACCCCACCATGGCCACCCTTTCTGCAGCTGTGGGATTCAAGTTGAATTTCTGCCTCCCTCCCTCTCTCTCATGCTGCAGTCTTTGGGTCCCAAATTCTATCTCTAACCACCCCCCTCTGCCACACACACACATCCCACTCCCTTAAGAAGGTAAAACTTACAGAGTGGAATTAAAATAAGCATTTTTTTCCCTTAGTGAATGAACTAATTTATCACTCATTTATCCATCCGTTATTTACTGAGTATCTAGTATATGTCAGATATTGTGGGAGATGAAAAGAAGTAGGACACATGGATTCTTCTTTCATGCAAGGAGCTAAGAGGGTTGTTGGTGATGAAAAAAAAAAAAAAAGACAACTGAAAATATGAATGGGTGCAAAAGGAGAATGATGTCATAATTCTCTGGAATCAAAGGAAGCGTTCATGAAATAGTGGGTAATGAACTGGGCTTGAAAGGACAGGAAAGATATAAAGAAATACAGGAAAAATAGAAAAAAAAACAAAGGGCTCCTGAGAAGGGGATGATGCTGAAAGGAGAGAATGAGCATGAGAAGCGGGGAATAGGCATTGGCTGTGAACAAATCAGCCAGGTTAGGGCAGAAAGTTAGTTAGGCGAGTGGTGGAAAAAATGGAAAACTAGACTGAAACCAGCCTAAGGAATATGGGCTTTCAATGAAAGTTTTTGAATCAGTATCAGTTCAGAGCAGTCTTTCAGATGACTGTTACCCACTTTGTTGTTATTCAGTTGCTAAGTCCTATTTGACTCTTTGCGACCCTGTGGACTGTAGCCCGCCAGGCTCCTCTGTCAATGGGGTTTCCCAGGCAAGAATACTGGAGTGGGTTGCCATTTTCTTCTCCAGGGGATCTTTCCGACCCAGGGATCAAACTTAATGTCTCCTGCATTGGCAGGCAGATTCTTTACCACTAAGCCACCAGGGAAGCCCCTGTTACCCACTTACCCATGTATGATCTGTTGAGGAAGAAATTTTCTTCCACTCTCTTAGATTCTCTGGCTGGTCTAAGAAATAAATTTACATGAGACAGATTAACAGGAGAAAATCAAACACAGTTTAACAAAATGTGTACGTGTGAGATATCCAGCAAAATTAAAAGACTCACCACAGTGGTTGAAATGCTCACCTTAAATGCCATCTTCAACTTAAAAGAGAATGTTGGGGGTACTGGTTTAGGACCTCAAAGGGGAGGAAGGCAATTCACCTGAAGAAAAGCAAATGTTTGTAAATAAACTTTTGCTAGGACAGGCATAGACAATGGGATACAGAAAGGAATTCTAACAAACAGACTTGAAAGATTCCTCCCTGTCTACATACCTAGTTCATGCTATCCGAATCCGTAGTGATAGCTCTCTGCCTGGAACAAGTCCTGGATCTACAGCCGTTAAGCAGTTAGGGAGGTCAAATGTTCTTCCAGTGTCTTTTGGGCCTTGATTGTTTTTAGCTCAAAATAATTCATATTCCAGAGAGGTATTTTGGGGTGGCAAATTTTGTTACCCTACAGATCAGACTCAGTGCTCTTGACACACCTAAGTGATTTACACACAACAGCAAACTAGGCTTTCTCTTTGGTAAACCCAAAGACAGCATATTACAGAGTATGGTTCCATGGTTTAGTTCAGATACTTTGTTTTGGCCACCAGTGTTCTTTGGAAAACTGAATTTCCCCTAAAGCCACCGACTCCCCTTATCCTAGCAGAACTGCTCATCTTCTGATATTTTGTCAGTATTTTGTTAATTCCTTTTGCTGCTTGGAGATCATCACTCTTACAGGATTATGGAGAAAAACCCCTCCTCTGTTTCAGTCCATGAAACTGGCAGCTACCTTTACCAGCCCTTGTCCCTGAGGAGTTGGGTTCCTGCCTTACCTCGTTGCTCTGCTTTCCCAGGTCTTAGCTGACTTTAACACCCATGCCAGCATAGCCATTCCGGAGACAAAGTATCCTTAACCCTCTTGCCCTAGCCTTAAACTTAAAATGATATTTATCCCTCCTACCTCAGGTCCATAATTCTAAGATCATACCTTGGGATTTTGTTTCTTCTAACCAACTAAAATCTTAAGCTGGCTCTGTGGTCTCTGACCCTTCTTCCATCCTTCCTAAATTGATGGTCTTCACATCCCCTCCCCTTTTCTCCCAGGCTGCTATCCAGAATGATTTTACCTCCTTTCAGCCTAGCTCCACGGTGAGGACTGGCATCTCCACAAAGGTAAAGCCTAATTCTGACCTTCTAAAAGCCTGAAGGGTCACTTCATCATGTCCCCAAAGTCCTCAGCCCCCAATCTGCTCCTGTCATAGCAGGTGGCCTTGCCTTTTTCTTCCTGAGAAACATAAGTTTTCATGTAGGCTCCTCTCCTTTTCTAAGGAACAGATTAATCCCTCCAGAGCAATGTATGTGACCCCTAACACATTGTCATTTTCTGCCTCTCTCCTCTTTTTCAACCTCTCATTTAAAATTGGTTCTTTATCTTATGAAAATGCTCAAATTCTTCTTTCTTAAAAAACATACAAACAAAAAATACTGGAATCAGTCTCTCTGTGTTCCACACTCCCCTCTAGAAACCACTTCCTTCTCTCCTTTGGATGAGAGTTAAGCTTCTTGATTGCATATTGAGGCCACTGCCTTCTGATTTCCATCTCTGCACCTCATGTCAACTTTCCTGGCAGAGACTGTGAAGGAGCATCTGAGACTCCATCCAGAAAACTTTTCAAGCCTCATGTTACTTGACTTCTAAGAAATGCTTAACTTTACTTAATATACCTGTGGAAAAATGACCCGGTTTCTTCAATTTCCTTATAACGCTGTTGATTCTGGGCTTGGGTTGTTATGGTAATAGGAATGATCTGCAAAAACTACTGGCATGAAGTATATCAATAGGCTTGGATCATATACCTTTTTGAAAAGCTTACTTTTTGGGCTGGTCTTGAGATATGACATGGTTTACACTCTAGATGTTGGTGTACATCACACTGTAGGTGCTCTATAAATATAAGCTGAAGGAATAAATGAGGTCATCAGAGAATCTAAATGAACAAACTCATCAGACTCCTGCCTTCATGATTTTAACTCTGATGGTTTCCAGAGGCTATAAATACTGAATGTAGGGTGGTAGACGCAGTGTCTGGCACCACCAGAAAAGGAGAGCATGTAACACAGACTGGTGGTTCCTGGCATGGAAGCTGAGTCTTAGCAGAGAAGTAGAAATAAGTCAGACAAAAGAGATATAGTTTTGAGGGCATTCCACCGGGGGAAAAAAATATGATGCCAAAAAATACGAAGTCAGATGGCTTATATGACATTACAGTTTTCTGATTCCCTTCTTAGCTCTTCCTTCTCAATCTTTGCAGGTTCTTCTTCTTCTGGACTGTACAGTCCATAGGGTCGCAAAGAGTTGGACACGGCTGAACGACTTTCACTTCACTCCTATCTACTCTTTAAATGTTATGATATTAAAACAGTAGCATTGATAGGAAACTTTATAATTGGCATGCCTTATATCATTTAATCATCAAATCACTAATCTATTGAACAAATATTGACCATCTATCACATATCTGATATTGCTTTAGTTCTATGATACAAAAATAGACTAGATCATTCAGCAAGTTCACAGTCTAGAACTCAGACACATGAACATATGTGCCAGTTATGCAGCTAATTTGATGCTGTAGAGAAACAAAATTTGCCACCCCAAAATGTTTTTGGCATGTAGATTATATCAGCCTGAAAACAATTAAGGCCCAAAAGATTCAGGAAGAAATTTTAACTTTCTTCCTAAGTGTATGAAGAATTTAGATAGAAGGCCTATTACAGAACTAAAGCTATCACTAGAAATATCTACAGAGAACATGTGCTTGGTGTGGTGGGAAAAACTTGGGTGGGACCTTGAGGTCAGAGTCCACTGTGTGTCCCATTGTCTCTGCCTGGCCCATCAAACATTTTTTTACCAAACACATGCTTTTCTGCCTCCGTGACAATTGTCATTCTCCTTTTTGAAGTCCCAGACCCCTACTCTCAACATTTTCTTTTGTCTTTAGTTGGTATTTAAGGTGAGAGTTTCAGCCATTTGGTGAGTTACTCAGTTTTTCTGAGTCTCTCCCAAGTACACATGTTATTAAACTTTGTATAATTTTCTCTTATTAATCTGTCTCATGCCAGCTTAATTATTAGACCAGCTACCTGGCCTACCTCATAAGCAAAGGTCTACCTCGTAATGTAGAGGAAAATCTCTTCCTCCCCAACAATGCCTAGAACATAGGAAGTACTCAGTTAATATTTGTTAACTTAATTAATATAACTCAATTGTCTAGAAATTGTAAGATTGGCATCCTTTTCTCATACAAATCCCTGCCCCCACTATGCATTTTTTCCCTCTCTGGCTATTAAATATGTGAGCATAAGAATGAACTCTAAATGTGTAGGTGGAAAAAATGATACTTGTGAAAAAGATTTTGCCTAATCTCTTTTTCTTGGTCAGCCATAACTAAGTCTTTGCCTTTCTCCAGCCAATATACTGAAGTGGTTTTACCTTTTCTGCCAATTACTGTTCAACATACAGAAAATATACTACCTTTTTGATTGAGTTCACTCTAATAAAAGACACAGGGTATTTAATAGCCCTTATAGAACTAAAAGGAGTACAGTTTGACCAGAAGTCATTGAGAAAGAGGAGATGAGAACAAGACAGTACAAATTCCTTTGGTAATCTCAGATTGCATACGTGTTCATTCTCTCTATCCCTACCCCTTTCTTGTACCTCTTGTATCTTCTTGTACTTTTGTGTGTGCATGCTAAGTCACTTTAGCCATGTCTGACTCTTTGCAACCCTATGGACTATAGCCCTTCAGGCTCCTCTATCCATGGGATTCTCCAGGCAAGAATACTGAAATGGTTGCCGTGCCCTCCTCCAGGGGCTCTTCCTAACCAAGGGAAAGTACCCATGATTCTTATGTTCCCTGCACTGGCAAGCAAGTTCTTTACCATTAGCACCACCTGGAAGCCTACCTATACCTAAATTTATATCTTTATCTCTCTAAATCCATATCCATATTCAAATCATAACCATTTATATCTATTTGCTCCTATTAATGTGGCTTACAAAATTTGTCTTTATAAATTACTGCAAACTCCTCACTACTGCTCCGAAAGAATCATGATGGCTAGATAACTATTTTTACATTTGATGTATGTTTTCCATGCTTTATATAAGTACAAAAGAACTTTTCAGATGTAGATGAATAAGACCATTATCAGCTTTTCTCTTCTGTATCATGCATGCAGCAACACATTAGAGCAAGAGAAAGTTAGTGTATGGAATGTAAGACGTGGAGAAACAAAAGCTCAGGATGGTGTGAGGGAGGAGAAAGAGTATCTAACTGAATAATTTTCCAGACATAAGAGACCAAGAGAAGAGAAAAATTGCAATCTATACAGAGAGTCGATTCTATTGGTCTTTCTAAAAGGATTATGTCATTATGACAAATGTGGGGTAGATGAGCCACAGGTCATGTGCAAGGCTGGTAACCACCAAGCTGCTTTCTCAGGACTTTCTCCTAAGATTCTCTCCAGGGAAAAAAGAATGCAAAGTAAAACTTTTGTGAATGAATCTAATATTTGATGGTTTTTAATAATGATGAGATGATACTTGTTCAACATTTTATTCTCTTCAAGGTTTATTCAAAAACATTGTCTCTCTTTTAGATTATCAGTTACGTTCCACATTTGTTAAGCTCATTCCTAATTTTGTCCTTATCTCCACTTCTTATTCTATATATATCTTCCATTTCACCCCAAATTGATCTTCTCTGATTCTTGAAACTGGCTTGTAGTTTTCACCCAAAATTGATCTTCTCTGACCCTTGAAACTGGGTTGTACTTTTCAGCAATTTTATACATCATCTCACTTGCAGTGCCTCTTTTCTCTTTTTTATCTTCCCAAATTCTAAAAACCATAGCTCAAGCTCCATCTTCTCTGGAAAATCTTCCCTGGAACTTCTACCTTGAACTCTCATAACTCTTGTTATCTCAGTTGGCAGATGTTTCCATTTATTAGTTAGATCTTTCTCAGTTACAAGTGTTAGAAACCCAACTCAGGCGGTCTTAACTAGAGGAAGGAGATCTTTTGTTGGGAGGTCACAGAACAGAGAAATTAAAAATTTGGATGTAAGCTGAACTTAGAAGTTTGTGATATCAGGACTTTCACAATCTCTTGGCTTCTTTCACCCCTGCTTCTTTCTCAGACGGGCTTCTCATGTGTTGAGTAAATTGTCACTGGCAGCCTCTTGCCCTGTATCTCTCACTGTAGGACTTTTAGGATTTCCAATGATTGTGGGAAATTTTCCTAGAGACCTCTAGTGTAAAATTCCAGGGAGGACCCTGATATGCTAACTTAGATTGCTAATCATTTCTGTACCATTTGCTGTGGCCACAGGTATGAGTCACTCTGGGATAAGTTACATCTGAATCACAGAGAGTATATTCCCTGTAGGAACAGAAGAATGCAGGAAGGAAGGCAGACAAAAACAATGGACATCCACATAAAATTCTCATGTATTCAATGTTTTTTCATCCTCCCAAGAATGCAAACTTTAAGGCTTGAGACTGTGTCTCAAATTTCATTGTTTCCCTGACTGTTTTTTACACACTTGGTGTTCAAAAATATGTTAAAAAGATTTTGGAGTATATGTAATATGCCTGAAGCTGGTTATTTTGATTGGTTAGGGTACATTTTAAAGAAACCAAACTGTTGAATATTATGCACATACAGGCTATTTACCAGTACATTTATTTTTCCACCAGGGGGCTTCCCTGGTGGCTCAGAGGGTAAAGCATCTGCTTGCAGTGTGGGAGACCTGTGTTCGATCTCTGGGTCGGGAAGATCCCCTGGAGAAGGAAATGGCAACCCACTCCAGTATTCTTGCTTGGAAAATCCCATGGATGGATAAGCCTGGTAGGTTACAGTCCATGCGGTCGAAAAGAGTCAGACACTACTGAGCAACTTCACTTTTTATTTTTCCAGGGCCATGGAATACTCCTGAGACCTCAGATAACTGTCTTGAGAGTATAGTCAATGGGTTGGGGTTTGGGGTGGGGGTGCAGATGAGAGACTGGGTACAGATCACTTTAATTCTTTTGTTGGAAAAGCAATTCCATATGCACATTCTGATATTATATTATCTTCACAAGAGAAAAACATGATTAACAGTAAAACATAATAAAGAATGCAGGGTGGCCAGAAAAAAAGCCTATTTTCTGCTCAGCATTTGGACCCCCTTGGAAGTAAGTTGTATTGTAAATTCAAAAGAGTCTTTTATAAATCTGGTAAAATTTCTATTGGAATAGGTGACCTATTTAGTCTATTACATCTCTAGTTTCCACAATTCTGAGATTCCTTGGGGCGTGTGCAGAATGGAGCAATCAAAGAACAGCAAATTTCACAGTATGGTCTACCATCTGTATAGAAACAGCAAGAAAACTGATGGGATTTCTTTCCCTGGCAGATATTTATTTCTCAAGTGCCTTTAAAACAAGAGGTCTGCAAATTCTTCTCAAGTTGTTAAAACGTGAAGATTGATTTACAAATGTATATTTACTAGGAAGAAATATTTCACAATGTGCCTAAAAGTTTCATTAAAAAAATCTAACTAAATATTTCTAGTTTCTCCCCTGATTCCTTAGTTCCCACAATTTTAATAAATCAGGGAACATTTGTAAGTTCTAAATGTTAAATGATTATCCACAGTTAATTTTTAATCAAGTAACAATAGTTGTGTTAATTGAATGCCATTAACAAACCATAACTTGATGCATTAGATCTTATATTATGCAAAGAAACTTTTTCCTACAGCTTTTATATATTATCTGACTTGCTTCTAAGTAGAGTGTCAATATCTATAGACTGTGAATTTAACAAATGCATTTGTTGACATATATCTGTGTGTCCTGCACCCATTTAAAACAAATCAGAATATGCTGAAGTACAAAAATGAACGAGAAATCCAAATTTATTCCCATGAAAAGAATTAGAGTAGCAGCAGTCAAAAGAGAAGCCAATTTGAAATTTCAGAATTTTAATCTTAGTTCACTGTTTTTACTTTGAATTTCTGAGTAAGTGGCTTAATATTGCTTTGGCTTTTCATTTCAAGAATTACTGGATTGATTTTGATAGGGAATATTTCTTCATCATAGATTACAATAGAAAATTAACACCATTCTTACAGTTCAAATACAAAGCTAATATTTGTCACTACCCTGATATATTTCTGAGAATGTAGTATAGCTTTGTGGTCCAGAGAAGATGCAGTCTGGGTTACAAACAGTGGCAATTTTTTACATCATGGGTCCAGTGGGAGAGTCTGGAGGCAGAACTAGGGCCTTAAGAACCAGGACCAGCAGGAAATGAGGAAGCAATACCTGCAGGTCAGCCTGGTTATCTTGCATCCTGTTCTGAAAGAGCTATTCCGCAAATATAGCCATTGGCCAGCTCAGGACAAAACAAACCATTGAAAGGTACTAAATTGTGAAACTTTTCCTTTCCCTTTGTATATTCCCCTGCACACACTTAAGCTCTATTGTCTCATCAGACTTGTTTATAAAACACAAGTTCAAAGAAAGGGTTTTACAACTACTAAGAATATGTGTGTGAGTTGCTCAGTTGTGTCTGACTCTTTGTGACCCCATGGGCTGTAGCCTGCCAGGCTACTCTGTCCATTAGGATTCTCCAGGGAAAAATACTAGAATGGGTTGCCATTTCCTTCTCCAGGATTACTAACAATAAGAGCATTAAACTATGTGTGGGCTCTTTCTGAATGTGGGACCCATTCAGACTCCCCACAAAGCCCTTCATTGGTTCTAAAAATATATGGGAAGCCTGCATATAATGGTACTCATTACGAAGAGTTACTCATGTTCATGCTTAGTTGCTCAGTCATGTCTGACTCTGTGTGACCCTATGGACTATAGCCCACTAGGCTCCTCTGTCCATGGGATTTTCCTGTCAAGAATACTGGAGTGGGTTGCCATGCCCTCTTTTAGGGAGGAAGAGTTGGAATAAGGCTCATTAAGGCAACAGGAGACATTTACATCAAAAGAGAGCGTATTGCTAGCTAGATCCTTTGGAATATCCTTATGATAAGATAAAAGTCTCCACAGTTATTAGAAGTCAATCTATGTCTCACTTACCAAGAAGTGGTCATCAACCAGTCTTAAGATTCTCTAAGACTCTTTAGAGTTGCATTTTAAGTCTTTGAAGCATGAGTAAAGGGAAATATAATGCATTGTACATTGTATCTATGCTATAATTAGAAAATACATTGGTTCTATTGGAAATCTTAATCCTATTAGCATTATGACATACAAAGGCGTTCTAACCAATCAGAAGTGGAGAAAAATATTTCTCTTGGTTGTTCTTTCTGAAAACACGTTGTCTATCTAAACACTTCTAGAAGGTCAAGGTGACCTCCTACCCCTATGTCACACTAGCTCTAACTTTTCCACTTCTTGAGAAGTGTCCAGAGTGAGTGTGACTAACCAGAAGCCAGATATACCTCACAGATCTACTAGCTCTAGATTTCTAACTTTGGATAAATATTTACTTTCCCAGAATATGAGGTCTTTTCAGGACAGACTAATTTAATTCTGTGACCTGCCCTGGTGCTAGATGGCTTCTACCAGGCATTCTGGGAACACTGCCATAATAATGGTGATGATGAATGTTTGTATAACTGTCTAGGATTTTTTTTTAACCTTACTTATTTGGCTCTCATAACTCTACAAAGCCAGTAATAAGACTTTCTTTATTTTACAAATGAAGAAACTACCTAAAGGAAGTTACATGGTTTGTCCAAGTTACTCACACATTAAATGAGGAAACCAAGCCTTGAAGTTGAGTCTAATTCACTCTACTACTTTAGAGAAATCTGCTTAGGCTTTAAGGACCCTTCAAAGTTTCTTTGATGCCTAACAACTGGAAGAAGGACAATGTCTCCAAGCACATATAAGACCCATTGAAATTTTCACTTGTTTTCTTCATCCCAGTCAATAAAGACTACTCACAGTCTTGAAGACACACATTGGATACTTGCTTCCATGACCTTTCAGGCTCCATCCTTGATCTTCAACTTCTGAGGTCTCCCTTTCATTTAGGTTCAGGTTTAGTGACATATCTGCAATGAAGACTTTCTGCAGTAGAAATAACATCCCCCTCCTTCCCCAAACACACACACTTATGGGTTAGGTTTTGCTTGTATCTCCTGTATGAACCTCACCTCTTATCCTGCTAGGGCTGTTTGTGTACCAAGGCCATCTTTGCTATTAGGCTAGGAGAGCAGCAAGAACTCGCAAATACCTAACTCACAGCCTTGGTCATGTTAGGGTTCAATGGATATTGTCTTGACTGAAAGGAAAAAAAAAAGCAAAAACATGACTTACAACCTAAATATTGAGAGTTATGTTTTATTTGGGGTCCTCACTGAGGACTATAGACTGGGAGACAGAGTCTCAGATAGCTGTAGGAAATTGTTCCAAAGAGGTAAGGGAGGAGTCCGGTTACATAGGAGTTTCTGCTGAAAAACAAGCACGTAGTTGAACATCTGCCAATCACAAAAAAACAGACATCTAAAGTTGATGATTTTAGTGCTTATCTATGTACGGGAAGATGCAAGGGTCTGGGCTTGTGGAAGTAATTTCTTTGAGACACACTTTAAATATCTAGGGCCAGTATCCTGTTTTTCTCCATCCTGAATTCCCCACAGGGCACAAAATCAAGGGCAGCTGCAGTGACTGATGGCTTGATGGCCACAATATTTGTTGTTTACTGAAATGGCGAAGTTCTCTGTCCACAGCTGGTTGGCCATCTCTCTCTCTCCTTTTTTTTTTTCATCTTTTAACTTTTAATTTTGTGTTGGATTATAGTGTTGTATACCACAACTACAATGTTGTGGTAGTTTCAGGTGAAGGGACTCAGCCATACACATACATGTATCCATTTTCCCTCAGACTCCCCTCCCATCCAGGCTGGCTCATAACATTGTCTTTGTTGGTTATCCATTTTAAATATAGCAGTGTGTACATGACCTTCCCAAACTCCCTAACTATTCCTCCCCCCGGCAACCATAAGTTCATTTTCTAAGTCTTTCTAAGTCTCTTTCAACAGGGAAGACATTCAGATGGTCAACAGGCTCATGAAAAGATGTTCAACATTGCTAGTCACTAGAGAAATGCAAATCAAAACTACAATGAGATGTCACCTCACACAGGTCAGAAATGACTATCATCAAAAAATCCATATACAACAAGTGCTGGAGAGGGCATGGAGAACAAAGAAACTTCCTACACAGTGGGAATGTACATTGGTATAGACACTATGGAGAACAGTATGGAGGATCCTTTAAATAATAAAAATAGAGCTACCATATGCCCCAGAAATCCCACTCATGGGCATATATCCAGAGAAAAACATGTTCCAAAATGATACATGCACCCTGATGTTCATTGCAGCACTGTTTACAAGAACTGAGATGTGGAAGTAATCTAAATGTCCATCAACAGAGGAATGGATAAAGAAGATGTGGTACATATATACAATAGAATATTACTTGGCCATTAAAAAGAATGAAATAATGCCATTTGAAGCAGCATGGATGGACCTAGAGAGTGTCATACTGAATGAGGCAAGTCAGACAGAGATGATCGGCCATAATTCTAATGTAGCCATTGCATTTCTTTTGTCATTTGGTTTCTCTCAGTCTTCTCTTTTTACTCATTTAAGGAAAGAAACACATACCTTAAATTCCTTTCTGTATTCCTTCACAGAATGTAACACAAAGAAAGTATGAAATCAATACTTGCTTAATGGTGGCTCAGCTGGTAAAGAATCTGCCTGCAGTGCAAGAAACGTGGTTTTGATCCCTGGGTTGGAAAGATCCTCTTGAGAAGGAAATGACTACCCATTCCAGTATTCTAGCCTGGAAAATTCCATGGACTATATAGTCCATGGGTTCTCAAAGAGTCAGACACAACTGAGTGACTTTCACAATGAGTCGTTAAGCTTTGTGTTAGTCTATGCTTTGTGTGGAGATATCCAAAGTTGTCCAGAGTTCAAATTGTGAAGTAAGGTGGCTTGTTTTTGGTTTTCTACCTTTATTCATTTCTTTCCCTCAGTAACTCAGCTACTGGCTCTCAAGGTATAATCTAGCTTTGTTAGGAGCTAATTTTATATCACCTGTGTGTTTGCCGCCCTAGGCAGCACTCGTGGCTTCAGACTGCTCTTCCCAGTATGGATTATATGTCCCATTTCCTCAGGGTCCTGCTTTGCCAGTGCACTAATGATTACTATTTGATTCATGTTTTAGCCTTTCTAGAACTAGCAGCATTATACTGGAGTTTTCTGAAGATAGAATGCTTTTAATTTTAGTGGTTTTGGAACAGTTTTCTGATGGTGAAACTTTAGACATCATGATGGGCAAAGGACAAGGTTTCAAGGCACAAATGTGTTTTTAGTTCTCACAATTTCCACACCACAGGCATCTGCCCAAGTACAAATGTGGCATTGCCATCATTCCTGACTTCTAAGGAAAAATAGGAGGATGTGGAAAGAGAGGTTCCCTGTAGCCAAATTTACCATGGGAAATTTTTTTTTATTTTTGTAATCTAATTGACCTCTTTATGAAGATAGGCTGCTTTTTTTCTGTATTGGTTGAAACTTGGGGAAAATCACTTCCTGAAGGTGCCGTGGGGAGTAGATGTGGCTGTGAGACTGGGAGGAAGCTGTGTGACCTTGGATCATGGTTTTGCTCAAGTTCTCTCAGTTGCACCGTCTCTTTAAAGTTTCTGAGAGTCCCTGCCATTAACATTTTACTTGATCAGTAAAACAAAATTTTGCCTCCATTTCCTCATATAAGCATGTTGGATTGCTGATCTTTAAGGCCTCTTCCAGCAAAAAAAAAAAACATGTTTATATGGAGATAGTTATTATTTGCCCTTCAGCTCTCCTGGCTTTATTACTTGGGGAATAATTCTGTGAGTAAAAAATTCTTTATATTTTTTAAACACCTATGAAAATATTTCTAATCAGGTATTTTTCAAGCTACTAATTACCAAACTAAAGATAAAATATTTAGGCCTCTCAAACCTAACAGTGTCTCTTTAAATTGCTTTTTTCTCCTGCAGAGCTAGATCCACATCTGTAAATGTCTAAGTTGTGCTGCCAGCCAGTCTTGCCTACAGCTCCTTGATTCTGGGTGAGCCTTCCATAAAACTGATTGTAGCATTTCCCTGCCACACAGTGAAAAAACAATGTAGTGTGATATGATAAAGCTTAGATTGAATGTGGGGAATATGAAAGTGTCTGTCATCAGATAGAAGGGGCAAAGAGTGGCTTCTTTCTCTGGGGTGAGGTGGGGATGAGAATTGCATACTTATTGAGATTAGCTCCCTGGACTTTCCTGAAAAATCACCTTGTTATCAGAGTTTTGCTCCTTTTCAGATTCTAGTGAATACTGCCAACTTCCTAGAAGTGTGTGTGTTGTGATGGGGAGACAAAAAAAAAAAAGAAAGAAGATTAATATTTGCTAACTCTTCACTCTCTGATTATTTTTATATATGTTAATTGAGAGCCTAGTATTTTGCTAAGTATCTGGTAGTAGGTGCTGAATTAAACTACTGAACAAATAAAAACAGGTTTTTAATTCAATGAAACAAAATTATAAACAAGCTGATTATTTTATTTTGGGGTGAAATGACAGTGTATTGACTGGGATTGAGGTTCTGTGGATGGAAGAAAGAAAGCAAGGGTCTTCTGTGGGTTAATTGTTAACATCTTAGAGCTCTGTGGGTTAATTGTTGACATCTAGGCTTTCATACCTATTGAGTAATAACCAGTAAATTGGCTAAGCAGCAAACACTGGTTCTCTCCATATATCCAGAACTGTGCCATGCCTTGTGGAGTGTGAAAAAAAGTTTATATCATGAAACTATGGAACTACCCAAGGACATTATAATCTGTCAGATAGATGAGGTGATGAACAAGGCATGTGAAATGAAACAATAATTGATAATACAGCCTGTAATGGTATCTATAATGAATGACAAAACAAAAAGGGAAAAATAATTACCAGAGCAACTAAAAAGAACTTCAGAAGAGAGTCTATATACTAGAAGCCTTAATAAATTTTTATTGGATTAATAAATGGATGTGAAGTGAGACTTGAACTCTAGTTATAGTTGGACTCTTACAACTCTTGAACTCCTACTATTGATACTACTAGTATGCTTTAAAGAAGTTAATCTCAGTTTCCTCATTTCCAAAATGGTATAAAATAATGCCAATCCTCACACTTTTCAAACTGTATTATGATAATTTAATAATATAATAGATGCAAAATTACTTGTGTAACTGAAGAGTGAAATACAATTTTAAATTGTTTTCATTTTTGAAGTTTTATAACATTCAAAAGTATTTTAAATTACTGTTTTAAAATATGCTACATGTGCAGTAAAGGTAAACAAAAAATATAAAAATAAAAGGAGGTAAAGTTCTGTGAATGGACTTCTTGGCCGAGGTGGACAGGAAGAAATGGTGAAAATTTACTCCAAAAAGCCTGACTTCTGCTGCCTCTCTGGCTGACTCAGGGAACAAAGTCTTAACATCTGTGTCTACATTAAAACTTAGGAAGAATTTAGATAATGATCTGAGAGTCAGGAGTTCAGTTTTCTTTGTATAAGAACAGTTCTTAAAATGTCATCCTCAGAAATAATAACCACCTGACACCAAGTCTGTATCTTAATTTTGGGAACATAACAGAAATTCAAAGGGCTACATTGATTTATTTTTCTCTTGACGTAATTATACAAGTGAATTATGAACTTTAATTATTTTTTCAAAAAGAAAAACTAGAATCCTATGTTAAAACTTACTGTTTTCTTTGCCCACCATTTTCAGTTCTGTCCTTCTCATGACGTGGAATCACTGCAGAGATTGGTGTGTATCCTCAGTTCATTTTTAAAAAAGCACTTGTTTATGTCTTTAATATCACATAAGTAATAAACATTATGTATGCTTTGTACTTTTTTTCCCCTCAGTCGCTACTTTTTTTTTTTACTTCTAGTCAGTGGAAATACAAATATTTAGCTAATTTTCCTTTACTAGACAATGACCTACTAAAAATACATTTTAAATCCATGTCCCCTCAACAGGCTCATGCCTTCCAAGAAAAGAGCACATCTAGCAGAACTCTAAAACACATCACATCTCATTTCCAACAGGACAGGCAGAGCTTGACCAAAAGGATGAAGAACTACTGAGGATGCTTTGTAATCAATATCATGAAACACAGTTCAAACAATGGAGGGCTTCTGAGAGCCACTGTTCAGTTGACCTGAAAATAATCTCTTCTGCTCCAGCCTGTGCTCTGTTCTCTGTCCCATCGTCCCCTCCCCAGGGTCTCTGTGCTGAATCCAAATGAGTTGAGTTTGGGCTCTAGCTGCTCTCCCAAGAGTATTATTATTTTTCCCCCTTTAAACTTAAGGGTGCTAATTAATGTAGGAAAAGTTATATGCCGAGTTTGCTTTGCCTGTGGTTTCCTTAGATTAAAGGCTACTGGCAACTCCAGCTCTGTCAGAAGGGCTGCTGCTATATTCTTATCCCCTGAAGGAGGCTTCAGCTCTGCTGACTCAAGAAGACTTCAGCTTTTGATTTGGAGTTATTGGATATTGACCCATCACTCACAGCAGAGTTATGGGCCTGCTGTCCTGGATCCAGGGAATTGGTCTCTGGCTTTGCCCGCAGCATTCCTTACCCCTCCCTTCTCAGTTTCTGTTGAACCTAAGCTTATAAATGTCAATTTCATTTCTCAAAGGCCAGGTAGCTGTCAGTTCTTCCAAGGGACTCAGGGAGAAGGCAGTCAGGACAACACCCTCAATAACATTTTACAGTATTTTATTATGACTCCAACTTAAACCAATCTCGTCTTCCTTCCTTGCCCCAGTCTCACTCAACCGCCAACATCTTCCCTTGCCTTGGAAACTGTCAGTGAACAAGCTTTTCACAACCAGTTTCAAACTACTCCCATGTCTGACAGATCTATTTTAATACAATTTCAATACAAAAAAAAAAAGTTTTAATATAAAGAAAACAAAGTTGTTTGGGGACAACTAACTCTTTGTAGGAGACTACTCTTCATCAAAGCAAAATCCTAGTTGACTGGATAATAAGATTCATTAAAGCTGGTGAATCTGACAAACTTATAGTGAGGAATATCCTTTTATTTTTTTTTTTCACTTATTTTTATTAGTTGGAGGCTAATTACTTCACAACATTTCAGTGCGGTTTGTCATACATTGACATGAATCAAGCCATGGAGTTACATGTATTCCCCCTCCCACCTCCCTCTCCACCCGATTCCTCTGAGGAAAATCCTTTTAAATTAAACTTTACCTTCACAACTAGTCTACAATTAAGTCTTTTAAAGTCTGATTGTGGCAGGATGGAGATTCCTACATGTCTATGCCCAGGGAAAAATGGGATTTCAGGCCATGCCAGAAGGAATTTCATGAAAGCTGACTGGTCTTATGGGAGGGAAAAAAAAAAAAAAACAACTCATGTTAAAGAAGGAATTCATGTTAAAAAACTCATGTTAAAGGGAGATGTGGGAGGGAAGTATTGAGACTTTGGTATTAACTGATGCAAACACAACATACGTAGTATGGATAAACAGCAAGGCCCTACTGTATAGCACAGGGAACTAACTATTCAATATTCTGTGACAAGCCATAAAAGAAAAGAATATGAAGAAGAACATATACATGCATAACTGAATTACTTTTCTGTATAGCAGAAATTAACACAACATTGTAAACCCACTATACTTCAAATAAGATTAAAAAAAAAAAAAGAAGAAGAAGAAGAAGAAAGGAACCAGGCATGATGATCCTGATCAACTAGTAAACCCTTGAATTTAGAGTGATGCTGAGGGTCACAAATAAATGACAGAAAAAAGAGTTCCTCCTAAATCTCTGTAACACAGAAGGCAATGAGCAATCTGGATTTAACATACCACTAAAAGACTTTGACACAAGAATGGAGTAAAAGTCTGGAAGCATTCTTTCCCTTCCTATTGATAGTTTTGTTCTCCGTGTCACCCTCAAGTACAGTGGCTCTTTAAATAGTCTACATACCAGTAGAGGTACTTGGTGGAAATTACAGGCCATGGAAGGGCAGCTGAGGAGACAGTGACCTCTGAGCAACAGCAGTGTCTTATTGGAAGTATTTTTTTAGACCTTCCACAATGCACAACAAAGGTGGGCACTGCAGCAGGGGTGATGGAACCCAGTTGAAGCTGCCTGCTGCCTAATGGATGTGGAGGGGCTCAACAGAGGGGCAATTGCTTCTAGTGGAGACAGGGAGTCACAGCACAATAGCAGCATCACCCAGTGTTGGCAGATATTGGAGTGAACTAAGAGGCCGACGCTGCAGGCGATCTTGTTCTACGGCCTGCAAAGCCACTAGCATGGCCTGAGCCCTGTGGAGGGCTCAGTGGAGGATATCGCCTAAAGGGGTTGTAGAGGGGTAGAGGCCAATACTGGAGACCACCCTACTATGTGTGGTGGGTACCTTGGGAGTACCCAGCTAATAATGTATTCCCCAAATTTCGGTCATGATCTGTCCGTTTGTTACTGTTGTTTAACCATTGTGAGCGCATGACTTAGAGTGGACTAATTAGTCTCCGTTATTTGTGAATTTGTGATTAGGCCCCAAGGACTGGTTTATTCTCTCCTGGTAGCTGGAAACACTCTCTGAAACTAGCAGTAGTTACATGGACTGAAGACAAAAGAGGCCGGCCATAGAGAGATTGTGCCATGAGACAGAGGCGTGAATGGGAGAGGAATACCTTCAGTAGAACTAGAGGCTCAGAGCAGAACCTTAGTTAGGAGACTGGGAACTTAATGCCCAAGAAAAGACCAGTAGTAAGAACTGAGTGTACAACTGGAAATATCTAGCTACTACTTTTCTCAATTCCAGGAGATCCTAGGAACCCAAGTGGGGCAGAGTGTACGGGAGAAAAGGGTAGAGAAGGCCCAGAGGCCAGCAATGGTGGTGAGAAGAATGGTCAAGGCTGACTGGCATACCATGAACACTTGAAATTTGATGTTTAAAGAGCATCTGTGACATGCTTCACATGTTTATATTCAAGGCTTCTGGCTAATTATAATGCAGTTAAATTTCCAAGTACTTATTCATTTTACTTATAGACCAACCCACTAGGAATCTCCTGCCTCATCTCTGAGAGCAAATCTATTCTCAAGACACAATATTATGTCAACTTTTCCACTATCACTTCATTTCGACCTATATCTGTATGTGATTAAAAGATATCATTGTATTTTTAGATGGGCTTACTTAATTGTGGTTAATAGTCTAAAAGACACAGTTTCCAGAATTTTAAAAAATAATATTAATAGTAGCATCAGCATAATAGTAACACCTTATTTTTTGGTAACACTTTTTCTTGCATTGTAAAAGTTTCTGTTTTAATGAATATTTCATTTAATCTGTATAATAATCCTGCAGGGAAGGCAGGATCAAGGTTTTTCTTTTCATCTATTTGAAGATGGACTCACAGAGAATTTGAATGACTTTCCAGGAGATACTTAACAAGCTAGTATTGGAACCGGACTAGATGGCAATCTCCTGAGAGTGGAGACATGAACAAACTTTTGTGCTCTAAGGACCTCACTTCTCACATGTGATTTCACTTGGCCCCTGCAACTGTATTGTAAGGTAAGATTTATTATTCCTTTTTAAAGATGAGGAAACTGTCAATGAGATATAGCTATTTATGATTTACCCAGCTCTTTAGAGTGCAGAGATTGTTTGAACCTGGATCAATCCTTCTAGCTTGAAATCTGTCCTCTTTCCCTTATCCTGGGCTCTCTCTATCCCCTTGTTTTTTCCTGCTACCTCCAATGCTGAGTGAGGACACACTCATGTATTACAGCTCTAACACTGTCAAGGATTCTCTTGAAAAGTCTGAGAGGCTGAATGGGCAAAGCTGGGATTCCGTGGAGCAGAGCCATCTGTGAGAAGCGGGCTTAGGTTTCTAGGGGAATCTGGTGGGAGAGGGGTATAAAACATGATTTGTGAATAAATTCAGGAGCTGAGAAGGTGTGGGGGTACCCCTGAGATGGTGACCTCAGACCATGCCTGGATGCCACATAAGGGTTGTTAGCGCTAAGCACTTACCCAATTGTATAGTTTGGAGCCTGGAAAAGTTCCCTTCTGATCTAGGATCAGCTTAAGCCCTGAAGCATGAAATGTGAATACCTTTTGCTCAGCATCCATTAAATAAATGTTATTCTTCTCCCTGGCAGAAAACACAAATTTCTCTGCTCAGAGCCACAGCATAGCAGAAGGAACAGAATTTACAATATCCCTCTTTACGATAATGGCTCTCACCTTCCAAGGAAATGAGCTTGGAGGAAAGGAGCACCATTGAGTGCCCCGTGACAAGGAGGCTGGGCTGCCGCTTCGGCTAATTATCTGGCAGGGAGGAAAGCTGTGTCCCTGGAATACGGAGAAGGGTTTGTGAACTTTGGAGAATGCGTGAAGTGCTTTGGTGTCCATTTCATGCAAACCGGAGAATGGCTCCTACTGGGTCACGTCTGACCTTTCCTTCTGAGCACACATTTTTGCCAATTATGATCCTAAACATGCTGAAAAGTACCCTTGGCCACTGACAGTTTGCAAGAGAGAGCAATGCCTCTGGAATAATACCACGCTCAGGACAAAGAGGAAGGGTAAACAAAGCATTACTTTGTGTTGCAAATAGATGACTTTGTTAAATACTGGAGAAATCCTCTTGGTGTCCACCTTACACAGCTCTGATTAAAATGCGTTTGCAATATGCTCAGTGTCAAGAAATCACATCTGACTGGGCCAAGGAGGTTAAGAGCATCTTCCCAACTACAGAATAAAACTCATTAAAATAGTCTTTCCAGCAAGAGAAAACCTGTTTTCTACCCTCTCTGCACCCTCTTCTTTTCTGTTGTAAACCAATGTATTGCAGAAATAAAGACATGATCAAAATAGCATAGTCCACATTTATATTAAAAATAATAAGCTTGGTAACAATGGGAAAAATTAATGGTAAACAATGTCAGAAAACACAGCAGAGGCAGAAGCTAACAGAACATGCTTGACCGGCAGGTAACACATTAAAATGCTATTTTGGCAGATAGAATTGATAGCAGACTTGCTGAAAGAAAATCCGCTTCGAGAAGTCGACAAATACAATCCTAATCCCCTTTTTCTTGCCACATGCTGCAGATGAGTGAAACCCAGGGGGGGAAATTCTTATTACAGCAAATAGTTGTGAGTCCAGAAGAAAAATTAAGTCAACTTGACAATTTATAAATTTCCTTTCAAGCATGAAAGAGAACTGGAAACCAGGTTATTTTATTTTTTAAATCCCAAGCTTGGTGTTTGCTACCTGTTAATATGTCTGAGTGAGAAGAGAGGTATAGGAAGAGGCTGATTACTAATGCAGAACTCATCTCTTGGAATTAAAGCCAGAATGAAATAACTTTTGTCAGACAAGCAGTATTAGTAAACCTAATATTGGGAAGAGACGTTTTTCCTGATGCCTGATGCATACTGACAGACTGGCAGCTTGGGTTTAGTTATGGCATTGGACTTCCCAAGTGGTACTAGTTGTAAAGAATCCACTTACCAATGCAGGAGATTCAAGAGGCCTGGGTTTGATCCCTGGGTTGGGAGGATCCCCTGGGGTAGGGAATGGCGACCCACTCCAGTATTCTTGCCTGGAAAATCGTATGGACAGAGGAGCCTAGCAGGCTACAGTCTATGGGGTCACAAAGAGTTAGATAGGACTGAGCGCTGATTAACTAAAAAAAACCCAATGAGCATCAGAGGGGGAAAACATAGCATTTCTGGACAGTTAGCTATAGAACTGTCAGGGTCTTACAACAACCTCAAGAACATGAAACTTCAGTTGGGGATGTTTCTAAAGTTCCTGGTGTAGTCTCTGATAGTTACATGGGCCTCTTGATCTTGCATAGCAGATGGTCTTTGCTCGTCCAAAGGAAAGGCACCTTCAACATGTTAGTGAGTTCACTGAAGTAATAGAGTGTCACAGATGTGATGGAGTTTGAGTTCCAACACGGGCCAGCATTCTAGTTGGAGACAGAGAAGTAAAGGAGAAAGATACATACTGTTAGGTTGCTTCTGAGATATTAGGGTGAACATGGACCAAAGTGAAGTGAATTTGAATCACATAGGCTGAGACATGGGTTGATGAAGGAGAAGTCTGGAGGCTGAAGTTCTAGTTCACTCTTTGACATTCCTGGTCTCTTTCTTTTCCACATTAACTTTCTCTGTGATGTAGACAAGTCCTTTTACCCATGGCAAGCATATATCCTCATATGCCCTGGTTTATGTCTAATGTAGCTAACAATAATCCCCCTTTCACTCTTAAAGTATCTTGTTTGGGATGAAAATTATATGCTCATTCTACTTATAAGCCCCCTGGGGCTCAGTTACCATATTTGAAAAATAAAGATATTTTTCTAGAAAATCCTACCCTTAAACATACACAGGCTTCTCCCATGTTCCACTGTAAAATATGAGTACTCTAGTGTGGTTGAAAAGGGTCAACAGGTAAGCTGTGGTGCATTGGGATGTTGCCCTCCTCAAGCATACTTACCTTTTAATAGGTGACTTTGGAAAATAAATTTTTTTTTTTTAAACTCGAAATACTGATCTGTAATGGTGAAATTATAGACAATCTCAGCTTATATCAGCTAGTCTGTCTTTGAAAAATCACTAAACACTGAATATGGTAATCTTCAGTAGATAGCCCAGGAGATCCTAAAAACCAGTCCTGGGCAGATTGTATCCAACTCATCTGGGAAATTAAAGTAAAGATACATCCTCGGGTCCTAACGTTCAAGAGTTTAGTGAGTCCCCTACTTTACAAGTGTACAAAGCTCCCTAGGTGTTCCTGATAAACAGTAAGCATGGGAGACATAGTTTTAATCCACTATCTTCATTTTACAGGTAAGGCAACTGAGGCCCAGAGGCAGCAGCAATGGCAATTGAGTATTTGTCTAGTTTTTGTTGTTTACCCACTGCATTGGTGGACCATATTTTCTTTTATCCTTATCAGAGTCTTATGGGGTCTGAAATTTTAGCCCCGTTTTATAGGGGATACTATGAAACAAAATAAAGAAATATGTCCAAAGTCACACAGGTGGCTGAATCAGAACTGGTATTCATTTCTCCTGATTCCCATTCTGGATCTATTCCTGTTAATCCATAGTGACTCAGGTTGTCTGGGAAAAGCATGTGTTTCTTTGACTAAAGTACTCAGCTCCCTTTCTTTCCCTGTTTTCCACAGAGATACACATTCAGGAGGCTGTTGTTCTTTTTCCGACCTCAGGTCTTTTCGAACATTGAATTCTGCTCTCCTCCCTCCTTGTGCATGAGCAGTGGGCTGCCTGGCAGAGATGGCAGGAGATGTTTTCATGTGTGATCAAGGACACGGACGCACTGGCTGTCAGCCTCAGGCAGGGACACAGACTTGTCTCCCACCAGCAGAGCGGTGATGCATTCCCCCACAATGTTCCAAGAATGGCCTGGAATGTGACGAGACAAGTTCCATGCGGCCCCATGAATGGCTTCACACTGCACTGGCCAGAAAACAAACACAACAGTAATTCTTGGATTAGCATGAAAACACTTCCAAAGGGGAGTCAAAGACAGCCTTTGTCCCCTTCATAAAAGAGAAGAGATGAGGTGTGACAAATGGCCTATTGGATGGTTTTCTGTGCCAGACAGAGGTCATTTTGGAAGGGCACCACAGACACACTCAGTTTAATAGAGAAGAAATGAACTCAAAGCTAAAGAACAAAGGACACTTCAGAAGAGACAAGGTGATATCTAAAGAAGACAATTTATATTAAGATAGAAAAGCAAGGTAGCATGACTTACATATTAAAAAAATACACAGCCTTTTGCATTGAGGCATGATGCATGAGTATCCACATGGTGCAAAAAACGTGGTTTGTAGGCAGGAAATGTAGGTATTCCAACCTATGAAGTTCTGGAGTTCAATTTTTGCCTCCATAAAAGAAGGCTAATCATACTTGCTTTGCTTGGTTGTTGTGATGATTCAACGAGATTAGAGGTAGGAAGTCTGGAGGATGGTTATGGGCACGGGCATGCGTCTGGACTCAGATGGCTTGGGCTGGGATCCTGGCTTTGCAGTGACTAGGTGATAACGACCAAGTCATTTTGTCTGAATTACCCTTGAATTTTACAAACTTGGTGGGGATGTGTCTGTAGAACCAGAATTTAACAAATTAATTCTTAACAAAATTTTAATGCATAAGACAGTTAGCAGTGGAGCTGCCTTGTTTAAAGCAGAAGCTGGGAGGTGTCTGAGCTCCTCCGTACTCCACGGCCTTCTCCCATCTCTTCTTCCTGAGACAGCTCTTCCATTTCTAGGCTCCAGGAGCTGATTGCTCCTTGTCTCTGCCACCTTCCTTAATCTTTCCGGCATTGAACTGGGAAGTGATTTTTTTAGTACTTTTCACTAAATATTTTGAAACTTCAGTAAAGTGGTCAAGTTTCCTAATTTTTGATGATAAGGAACAAACAGAAAAAGTAGATCCAGGTAAATGAATAATGGATGACATGATTGAACGCCTCTGACTGACTTAACACTGCTTCCCAGAGCACCTTCAGGTTCACAGACACAAGATCATTGTCATTGTCCCAAATGCATATTAATTTACTTTAGTAGAAAGAGGAATAAGAATCTAAGTATAATTATCATCATTAAGGAGTTGCTTTGAACTTCAGGTGACCTAAGTGGTCTCTTGACTCCCAATCTAAAATCAACAATGTTGCATAAAAAAATGTGCTTTTCTGATTTTAATTATTGTAGTGTGATCTATCACATGTAGCCCTTCTGTTATTTCACATTGATATGTACATGCACCCTCCCCCCTACCCCCCTTACACACACACATTGTCACAGTGAGCCCTCTATCAGCCTCAGGAGAACTGAGTCAGTCTCACGAAAACTGAATGAACCTGTTGGAAGTTCTCATAATGTCAGGTTGCTTCAGAAGCATTTTCTTTGTGTCTGCTTTGGGATCTATATATGTCTTAATATATGGAGATTAGATAAACCTTCAGAGATTTGAAGACAGAGAAGGAGAGTTATATATTTGGAGTCGTTCCAAGGAAAATAAACAACATCCCCTTTCATTACATCTTATAAAATAAATGTGTCTCAGTCCTGTGCCGTGAATCCTGATTCTGCCATTCTTCTACTATGTAATCCTGGGTAATCACTTTGAAACTGTAATTCAGTCATCCTCATTTATAAAATAGGGATATGGAAATTCCCTGGTGGTCCAATGGTTTGGACTCTGCACTTTCATAGCCCATGGCACAGGTTCAATTCCCGGTCAGGGAGCAAAGATCCTGCAAGCCATGAAGAGTGGTGAGGAGAAAAAAAAAAAATGAGAAGGGGAGATAAATAATGCCTTGTGAGCATCATATAAAACTTTTAGAAAGTATAAAAATGTTAGTAAAATGTGATCTTTATGATTAAAAATGCATAATATAATCAAGGTTATTCTTGGATAATATTTTAAAAATAATGATAAACTGGTAATAAACAGAGTCATTGCTCTTCAGCACAAGTGGGTTTAATTTAAGCTTAGAGGGTTTGCCAGAAGTGGCTTGGAATGTAAACACAATGTTCTGTTTTCTGAATTCTCTGAGACTTTCCTTTTCCTTTTTAAAAAAATATTTATTTATCTATTTGATTGCATCGAATCTTAGTTGTGGCATGTGAAATCTCTCATTGAGGTGCATGAGTTTCTCTCTAGTTGTGGTACCTGGGCTTCAAAGCATAAGCTGGGGTAGCTGTGGGGTGTGGGCTTAGCTTCTCTGCAGGATGTGAGATCTTAGTTCTCCAACCAGGGATTGAACTTGTGTCCCCTGCATTGGAAGCCTGATTTTTAACGGCCAGGGAAGTCCCCTCTGAGATCTTTCTTGTTGATTCCTGTTTGGGTCAGGAAGACCTTGAGTTAGTAACTTGGAGCCATGCTCAGTAGCTGTGGCTTTGTGATATCTGGAGGGAAGTCTTGGGCTTTCCCAAGCCTCTTGGGAGGTATAAGGAAAAAAAAAAAAAAAATCTTAGCATCAGCTCCAAACAAAAGAAAGGTGTATATTAGGAGTTCCTGGTTCCAATACCTTCAGGGTGCCTGCCATCCCATTGCTTGTGTTTCCCTTTATTGGAAAGAGACAATCTGATAAATTCATCTACCTTGAAGGGCCTGCAAGTGACTGTGAATGCGTGGAGCAGGCTGGGAGGCCAAGCCCACCCAAACTGCATGACTAAGGATGGAAAACCACAGGTGTCTGAAAAGAAGATATGGAGCTACCAGGAAGGGGGATGGCAGGTGAGGAGCCTCTGGAAAACACATACTCACTCTGATATGTTTGATTATGGGAACTCCCCCCTCCCCACTTTTTTTTTTTTTTACTTTCTTGTTTCTGGTGCCAATTTGAGCTGGGTTTTCTGTCAGTGCTCTTGAGAAGCATCATTACTGTCATGAAGGGAGCACTTGATCAAGTTGAGCTGGGAAACAGGAGCTCTTGTTCTCATGGGTGACTGATGAGCTGAATGACCTTGGGGAGTGTCATTTTACCTCTGTGGTTTTGGCTTTTGTTTTGTAACATGCGTTTGGGTATAGAGGTTTGTCAAGGTGCCTCCCAGCTCTACATACTGTCATTATTTTGTATCTATTGAGTTCTGTAAATTACATGCAGCTTAATTGTGATATGTAGGTTACTACTCCAAATGATGGGGAGAGGAAAAGTGCGGCAGTAAGCACTGACCACTGTGTGTATCTCCTTTATTTGGTTTCCTCTCAACCCCAACCTGGGAGGGCAGATGTGATGTATCCACTGTGTGCAGCACAGGTGAATATCTGGCATCTGATTCTTGATCATTGTAAGTGATGTTCAGATCAGGATGGCTAAGGTGAGCATAGGCTACAACTGAAAGAAGAATGTTATTGCTCTAGCAGCAATCTTTACTCTTTATTGCTGTGAAATGAAAAAAAGCACTCCATTCTGGAAATGTTTTAATAAATAGAGAAAATTGACAACTTCCCCTCCTGAGTGGTTTAGATTGTAGCCTCAACCGGAGGCAAGAGGATGGAAGCACTGACCTCTGGGAGTCCTATCTCAGCCCCTCCATTCTCCAAAATGCTGGCCCTGAAGGAAAAGTGTCACATGCCTTCTTGCATGCCCTGTCTCACACTGAATAATGTTGCCCCTCTGCCCCCAGTGGAGCGTTTTAATGATAACGGCTGTCTTCAGGGACAGATTGTGACTTGTCTTTTAAAGGAAGATGAAATCTATTAAGACAGTGAGGACAGAGAAGAAAAGCTATGTTCCTGAGAGGGGAGCTCTAAAGGAGAGCATGGTTAGTTCCTTTTTCTTGCCACCCTCCCCCTCACCCCCCACCATCTCTTTCTCTCTTTGTTAGAAGACAATACCCTTCAACTGCTCTGTTTTGTATCTGGATTGTTGTGGTTGTTGGTGTATAAAATTTCTGCTGGTGTGTATAATTTAGAAGCTCTAAAAAATGATAAATAGTCTCAAGTAAGAAGAGTGATTTGTGTTAAAAGTCCTAAGGGTACTTTTGTAAAGGAATTTAATTTCTTGGGGGAAATTGTCTATAACTTTCTTTCTGTGGAATGTTAGTTAACTGGTTCATAGCTGGGATTTATTTTCTGTCATCATTTTTTTTCCCCCTTCCATTATTGATTTGGTTAAGTTTACCTGGGCAAATGAGACTATATAGCAAAGTCCTGATGAACTGGGAAGCTGAGAGAAATAGGTTACTTAATTTAGTTTTCTTCGTTTGGTTTCAAACCTATTGTTAAGATACTTTTGAGCTTATTTTTGTGCTGTAGTGGAGTGGTTCTCAGCTAGGGGCAATCTTGCCACCCAGGGGACATTTGATAACGTCTAGAGATATTTTTGGTTGTCATAACTAGGGGGTTAGAGGTGACATACGGTGGGTAGAGGCCATGGAAGCTGCTCTACATTCTAATGCATAGAGCAGTTGCCCTCTGCCTCCTCCGCCTTCCTTCACCCCCAAACAAAGAATTATTAGGCCTAAAATGCTAATCGTGTCAAGGCTGAAAAATTCTGATGTAGTCAGTAGGCTCCAGGGAACATAATTCAATATTCTTTTACCAGGGAATTTCTATAGAACCCCATCATTCTTTGTCTCAACATGAATTCTCATCACCAAGAATGGAGGTAGGGAACAAGAACTTGCTGAAGTTGGCCTAAATGTAATGAGTCCCCCAGGATATACAGTAGAGTGCTTTTTTTTTTCTTAAAGAAATATATCACAGCACATGTTTCACTATCTTTTTTTCACATTTTCTTAGTATTTAAGTTCAACTACTTGATTGCAATTAAAAAAAAATTCATGGTAACTAATATAACCAGTAAAATGGAGTTTAGTTAACAAAGAATGGCCAAGCATTGAAGCCTGTGACTCTAAACTTGCACTATGACCATTCAGATCAAAGGTTTAATAGTGGGAGTAGGATATTGAGTGTAAAATCATACTACCTAAAGCCCTTTGTTACTTTGCCCAGCACTGAGCCTAGTAGTAATTGTTGAGATTAAAGAATTGACTTGAGAATATGTACTAGTATTCAACTATTAACTATGGATAGCCTTAAACTCCTTAGGCTAGTGTTCAAGATTCTTTACAATCTGATCGTGGCTTATTTGTTATTGATTCTCCTACTTGATTCTTCTGCTCTAGTCAAATTTTTGAACATAGGGTTTCATAAACTCAACTTGCATGTTTATAGATGGTCATATACCCACACTACTGCTTATACCAATTCCTTCTCTAACTGGCCATTAATATTTCAACTATCCTTCAGGAGTGAGATAGAATTCTATCTCTTTCATGAACCAATCAGCTAGACAAACGAGTCACTCCTTCTTCTCTGACACCTTTCCTTCTGTGACAAAGTGAAATATTTATTAGTTGTGTGTGGTTGGCACATGGTTTTTGGTTTTTGTTTGCATTTTTTTCTGTATTTAAATTTTAAAAAGTGTATAATAAATTGGGGGAGTCCCCCAGTTCCAAACTGACACTGAAAAAATTTGTTATTTAACCTAGAATAAATCACTTAACCTCTCTGACTCTCATTTAAAAAAGAAAAATATGAAATAGGCAGAATAATACTTATTCTACATCTCTTGCAAGGTATATTTGGATCAAATGAGATAATGAACACAAAAAGTCCTTTGAAAAATATGAAGTACTACATAAATGTAAAGCATTATTCTTGTCATCAATTTACAAAACCACAGTGAATCTCACAAAGTGCCATTGCTGTGTATGTTCTGCAAAACACTTAGCTGTACTCTGCGCTTAATAAATGAATCCACACAAGCAAATTGTTTCCACAGTTAACACAGACTGGCAGGAATAGCAGTTAGAAATGGAGGCTGAGTGAGAAGTTACTACCTGTATTGATGGAGAAGCTATTAAAAGCAGAATTTGATTTTTAACATCCCCAGGACCATGATAGAAATGAATAAAATTTTGTGTGCTTTATCATTTGTGACCCAGAAAAGAGGACCTTGAAGGCATGAAAAATCTTAAAATAGATTATTTGTGTGCAAAAGGAGACACCATTTTCCACTGGTTTGGCAATTTCCCTTTCTCCACTAAAGGTACAAATAGGAGTAGGGGTCACTTAGGCAAATTGCTCCCCAATTTGTTAAAACCATTGCTGACTACAAATTAATAAACCTAGATTCATTGTCACGACTAATAAATGACTCAGGTCTGCTCTTTCCTTCTTGATTGGCAGGAGGAGGGTAGAATTTGACTGAGTGGGTCTGGAGGTGTGGTCGGGGAAGTGGGCAGACCTGGACTTCAGATGCTCAGCATGGAGCCAAGTGAATGGTTTCAGAGCCAGTGGGGTCTCAGTGTGACAAGGACAGGGACCGGAGTTGGGGAAACAAGAGTAGAATCAGTTTTTGATAGCTAATAGCTTGATGGGTGATAGTGAGCTCTCTAAAGGCCTGTCAATAGCTGGTAGATATTTTCTGAGGCAAAGTAGGAGGGACTTTAATAAATTGCCTGTATCTTACCCTTCTTTAAATGTTGGGAGGGAGCTCTTAAGGACTGTAGGCTGAAACGACATTAAATGGTTAATCTATTACCTTAGACCTAAATGTGGTTATATTTTTGCTATGTAAATATAGTACAAAAAAAAAAAAAAAGACAGAATAGTGAGTGTGAAGAATTGAGGTTCTAAGTTAGACTGCTTTTGTCTAGTTCCTATCTCTGCTATGGATTAATTAGCTGATATGACCTTGAACAAATTAGCCTCTGAAGGCCTTGATTTTCTCATCTGTAAGATAGGAGTCATAGTCTATACTTCATGGTATAGTTGTAAAGATTAAATGAAATAATAAATTCAGTGCCCATCCCATTGCACAGTGGCTGGCAATAAGTGTCCTTGGGAATCCTTAACCGTTGCTACTGGATTGTTAGCAAATGGAAACAAACAAAAACTCTTCTTGTCTCTCTCCGTTCTCTACCTCCTCATCTATGTCTGTTATATCAAGAAATGCTCAGAACTGAAGCACTGTAAGAGATTTTTTTCTAGCTTTATTGAGATATAATTGACATATATAACATTGTAGAAGTTTAAGGCATACAGTGTTATCACTTGATATACATATATATTGTGAATAGTTTGCACAGTAAGGTTACTTACCACATCCTTTACCCCATATAATCACCATTTGTTGTTATGGTGAGAACATTGAAGTTCTACTGTCAAAGTAACTATCAAGTATACAATGTAGTATTGTTAACTATAGTCACCAGGCCATAACATCTCATGTAATTCTCTTATGGATATTACGAAGTAGCTGCTCTCATTTCCACTTTAAAGATGGTAATATTGGGGTTCAGAAGAGTCAACTGATTTTTCGGGCTAGTCAACATGCTAGTCAATGTCAGAAGTGAGATTCAAAGACATCTGACAGCTATGCTTCTACCAAATAAGCAGCAGGTGAAATAGTAAGGTTGCACTCTCCCTTTCTTATGTGAGGAATTCATGGGAAGGACACTACTAGCTTTAGACTCTGGGTGAAAAAAAACAAAGAAAAGTAGAACTCTCCTGGGAGACCCTTGTTTGAAATTGTGTTTTCCCCTGATTTTTGGTTTGGGGTTAAATGTGACTAGTCCCTCAGGCTTCAGGTGTCTTTATAAAATCTTTGAGGCCAAGACACAGCTTCCAAATGCCATTGCAGTAACATTATAATAAAGTGCAAAAGACGAATTTCATGTTAGCTAGCAAGGTCAAGATGAAGTTCATGTTCTGAAGCTTACTTTCTCTAAAATAATTTCCTAATCCTCTACCTGCTTTCATTTGTTCATTTTATCTAGCAATTTTTTGTATGTATTAAATATTTAACATACATATTACATCGTGTGTGTGTGTGTGCTAGGTTGCTTCATTCATCTCCTACTCTTTGCAACCCTGTGGACTGATCCTGCCAAGTTCCTCTGTCTAAGGGATTCTCCAGGCAAGAATGCTGGAGTGGGTTGCCACGCCCTCCTCCAGAGGACCTTCCCAACCCAGGGATCGAACCTGCATCTCCTGCAGCTCCTGCATTGCAGGCAGATTCTTTACTGCTGAGCCACCAGGGCAGCCCGTATTACATCTTATGACTAGTTATATGGAGAACCCAGACGTCAACTGTGGTTCCTTTCTTCTTGAGATCTATATCAGCCTCTGTTCCTATACTATGCCATATGTAAAGTCCTTCCCTAAGACTTTCAAAACTTCAAGGGTCATGAAATTAAGTGTTTGACTCTAAATTCTTGTCTCTGAATTCCAGATTTCCCACATCATACTTTCTCCTTGCTGATTTCCACTGGGCCTCTATTGAAGCATGGATTTTAGCCCATTTCTCTGATTTTCACAAAAATACGAGGCTTTTTATTTTTGTTTTTCACATTTTGCGGACTGTACTGAAAGTTCAGAGAGAAGAATAGAGTCTGTATCCTAGGTAAGCAAAATCTTATCCAATATTAAGCCTGTTTCTCAACATAAGTCCTTCTGACTTGAGGAGTTATTGTTATAACTTTTCTGAGTTGCAGAGTTATTCTCTCTCTCCTCCCTTCTCCTTTCTTTTCTACTCTGATCCCAAGAAGATCAAATACTTCTTCGTTTTCTTATGCAAAGAAATTCAGATCCCTTCTGGCCCTATCTCCAAATTCAGGTCTTGGCCTTTCTTTGCATAACCAAACACTCTGGAAAGCTTTTAATGATCAGACTCTTCTAGAGAAAGCAGACATCTCTTTTTTTTTTTCAGTTACTTATTAATACAAATGTAAATCATATATCCCATTTATAGACAAATTTCCTTAAGCACAAGGACAGAGTTTTCCTTCTTTTTTGCTATTCCTATATAGTTACTCTTGTATGAAATTTAGGAGTTGGTTTATTCATATTTGTTTGTCTGAATACACAGACGAAAAGATATAAGCATGAAGTGGGGGAAGAAAACAGAAGGTCCTAGGACCTTACCTGTTGCTCTGGTGGCTGAGAAATGCTCTTTACTCTGAGGCCATATACAGCAGTGCGCTTGGTGTTTGTGTGAAGGCTGACAGCAGCTTAATTCCTTCTGTCTGCCTTGAAATACTCCTTGCTTTCTACCTCTTTTGTTGGATTCTTTCCTTTTTAAGTTAGTTTCTGTCATATTTCCTACTGATTTACCCTTTAGATTTGAATTTCCCTCTCTCTTTTTTTTAATAATGAAAATAGTAATAACAGTTATTATTTTGACTGTCTAATTTTCTCTCCAGCTAACTTGATTATGTTCCTCCGGGTGAAGAAGAAAAGAATCTCAGGAGCTAGATCTTTTGGTCATGGGACCTAGCAGCAAAGAATCTGTCTGCAGATTATGCGGATTATGGGTTCCAAGCTATTTTGGTCATGGTGGCTTAGCAGTAAAGAATCTGCCTGCAATTCAGAAGCTGTAGGAGATGCAGTTCGATCCCTGGGTGGGAAGGTCCTCTGGAGGAGGGCATGGCAACCCACTCCAGCATTCTTGCCTGGAGAATCCCTTGGACAGAGGAACTTGGCAGGATAGAAGCATGGAGTGCTGGTCTAGATAAGTGATTCAAGCAAGACCTAAATAGCAGAGGAAGTGGCAATTAGAAAGAGAAACCCTGGGAAACCAGGGGTTCCCTGAACCAGAGTAGGTCAGAGGCAAGTTTTGCAGACAGGGTATGAAGCTGAGAATTTCAAAATGAGCTAAACAAGAAAATGTAAGCAGATTATCAGGGTGGAAGGGAGATGTGGATTATGGGTTCCAAGGTATTTTTAGGATACCCATTGATTTTCATAGGTTTTTCTGTTTGCTTGTTTTGGTTATGAGCAGGACAAAGGGGATTTATGTTCTAAATCAAAGGTACAAGGTAGAATAAATATTGGGCACCCTCCCTTTTGAAAACATAGATTAAAAACATATTATTGAAAAGCAAACAATGCGCTAGAAACTAAGTGAAATTTTTGCTCTCTAACTTTTTAAAACACAGTTAATGCATACTTATTGTAAAAACAGAGAGATTGTATCTTTTTGTTTGTTTGTGAGAGAGAGAGAGGAGGAGAAATAGAGAGTATAAAGTTCTTTTGTTTTGGTACCTTTTTACCCTAATCAAATTCCCTCATGTAGAGCCTCCACTGTGAATAAGAAATGTGACTATTGCAAGATTCATAATAATCCATTTATTTGATATAAGGCAGGACACTTTTCTTTTTTCTGACTACCGGAAGAGACTTGTCTTTTGTTCTTTCATGAACTAATCTTCTCGAAGCTTCCTTTACTCTTGACTTGTGTTTCCAGACCAGAAATGTACTCAGATTCAAATCCAGGAACAGTGCAAAGTCAATGAAAAGTGTACATGGTCTACTGTGCTATTTTGTTTGTTTTGACTCTGTAGCCATCTGTGTGGGTGGAACTAGACTAGTTCATGCTGTACTGTTCACAGAGGGAAATATTGGGGTCATGAGAAGTTGTTTTACAGGTCAGCCAAGCCACAGCATATAAGCACTACTCTATTGATGCCTTATTACGAGCCACTGACATAGAATAAAAGAAGTGATTCTTTTAATGAAGATGAAATGCATGGTTCATTGAAGGAAGTAGAAATATCCCTTGCTACTTTCAGAATTGGAACATTTGATCGAGTATTGTATTTTTTTACTTGCTGCTTATCAAAAGATTTAGGTAGGTATTGCAGAATTCTTATAGCTGAATTTCAGAGTATAACTATAGAAAAAGAAAGTTTTTTTTTTAAGAAAGTAAATTTTAAGAGATCAATTTGCATCTCATAATCTTTTGATATCAATAATGGCTAAACAGGCCACCCAGTTGGTGGCAGAACAGAGTGACACCTTGGGGCCAAGAGAAGAGACAAAGAAGGGCTGACTGAGGCAGAAGCCCAAGCCACAAGGTGACATTTGTTCTTCTCCGTCTTCAGGTGCTGCTCCCTGGTTTTCTCCTAATGGTTTTTAATGCCTAATTAGGGAACTTTGGACTTTAATATTCCCTACATGCAGTCAAGATGCTATAAGTAAAGTAATTGCACTTTTCCCCATTTTTCCTGGAGATAGAAGAATTGCCTACCATTCCTAGCACAGTGACTGGTGCCAGATAGACAATAAAATACACTTTGTGTATTGAATGACATTTTGATTATGATTGACATAGATTGAGAACTATTAAAAATAAGATAGAGTCATGTCAATCTACTATTGTTTAGGTAGGTGCCATGTGAAGGCTGTGGAAAGACAGATGACCATTCAAACTGTTGCCTTATTTAAAGAATCTACTATTCAATATAGATACTTATGATAAACTGTGTAATAGGAGGAAACAATCATAAAATGACCCCTTTCCAATTGCTTCCAAGACAAGCAAATTAACTCTTTGTCACAGACCCATTTATTTTAATTGTTTTCGGCTAGGTAATATCAAAAAGTCAACATGGGTAGAGGAAACAGGAAAAAAAAAAAACAATTTGTTCCTCATTAAACGTTAGAAAAGTCCAAGATAAGTCTATTTAAAATTGATCTGATAAGCCCCAAGAACTGTGATGCACTGATGTGTTTTCCTTGACTAATGGTCTTTAGCTACTTTATCCATTGCTTTGAGTAACCATTAATCTCATGTGTTGAGAAACTCCACAAATGCAATTTCTAGAGCATTTAACCTTTCCAGGTTTGCTGTCTCTTGAGTTTGGGTGATCTGGTTGTGGTGTATACTTAATTTCATTTAGTTTCCTTGGGTCCCAATTGTCCAGATAATAGCACCAAGTCTATTTAAAATCAGTCTTTCCCCTTCCACAGCACTGCAATATGTTCCTGAGGTGTAATGAAGTTAAATTCATTTTGCCTTCCCACACTCACACTCTTATCCATTACTACTTTCTCTTCCCTGCAATGCATTCCCCTCTATTTTTCTCTTCTGTAATTTGACATCAGGAACGGCCACATAGGGAACAGCTGAGCAGTGTAAATGCCTTTCTAATGATCTCAAAGCTTCACTTCAAGCTTAATGATACTAATGTCTTCGGATCCATCTTTAGTGTTTTTTTAAAAAAAATTATTTTGTCACTGTTGAACAATTCCCATAAGCTTAAATATACAGCCAACTCAAGTACATTTTTTAACCTAAAGACATCACACGCACTCCTACCTTCCTCCCTATTTTCTTCTCTCTCCCCCTTTTCCCCAGTCTGGGCCTGACAAGTAAGGCTTTTAAAAAAATGACCATGGTTCTGAACAAAGCCTGTTGTTGTAGGTAACTGTGGAAATATCAAGGGTATTGTGTCCTCCATTACTTAAGCTCTCATTTGTGGTTTTCATGGTTTTGAGGAATGTTTACGGCTGACAGTCCTTTCTTTACGGCTCTATCCTTCAAGCTCCGGCTGATACTGCTGAGAATGACCGCTTGAGTGACTGATAAAATGTCAAGATGCCATTATTTCCAAGAAAGTGTTTGGGAGCAATGAGGTCTGTTTCAATTTATCTCATACACCTGAATTTAAGTCTTCAGATTTAACTTCATTGGCTGCTACAACCAAATTGTCTCCGGGTTTTGAGAGAACAGTCATCATGGAATGCAGAGAGGGTTATAATGATGATCACGCCATGACATTTCTGTTGTATTTCGCTGTGCACATTGGTGCAATATTTTGGACTTAATTAATACTCTCCAGGAACCTCAGTTTATGGGTGGCGATAACCATATTTTAGATCATGTGAAATACCACAACAAAAATTCAATTCATAAGGCAGATGGCAAAGCCTAGTTTGAAGAACAACAAAACAGGAAGATTTACAGTGAGTTTCAAAACTCTTCAATTGCAATCCAGCCGCTGCCAAAGCTCTGTTATTTCACTGGAGGGTAACAATCTGTGAGGGTCATTAGTGTCCTCATAAAAACTGAGATTAAAAAGTAGTCAAACGAAATGAATAAATCGTTGAGGCTTTCTCTGTGAGAAGGAAATGGAGTTGTTTAAAAAACACGGTTTCTAAATTTTTTTTTTTTTAAATCATTCCGTAGTCACTTGTTTTCAACCTGGAATTTACTTAATTAATAATTTTTAATGGAATGAGAGACATCTTGTTACTTTCTCAAATGTGCAGCATATAAGAAAATATTTCACAAGCAAGTGTATATTTTCTCTCTCTCAGAGCTTGGAGAACTCAGCTGGAACCAGGAATGATGGAGAAGAAAAGCTAATGAACAGAATGTAACTAACACCACTGATCAGCTGCCTTGTTGTTTTTGATTTTGGCACTGCCACAAGCACCACATAAAAATGAAGATAATTCACATAAGTTTAATATGATAAAGCACAGATTAAACAGTTTAGATGCCTTTCAGATTTTCTGAGTCCAGCTAAGGAAGGCTACAGAGGCCAACATCTAACCACCCTAGGGCTCAGCAAGCTCCTTGTCACAGCCTAAGTGCTAAAGAAAATGGTACAGTGAAACAAAATTTTGAGAAGTTATAATAAATAAGACACTTGCTGCCTCATATGATTTTAGTCATTTCAGTATAGTTGTTTGTGAATACTTTTGTGTGTATATGTGGACTGTGTGTGTATGAAATTTATAGCAGTTATTCACATTAATGTTTTTCCTATTGCAGAAATCACAGTTCTCTTTACTTATTATCAAAGTTAATGGATAGGAAAGGGAGAGGGGATAGAGCAGTGATTTAAATCTGCCATTTTATAAGGTCAGAGATCTTGGAAGGATCTGGAAAGTACAGACACTAGATAGATATACATAAGAAAACTGGAAATCTCTTAGGCAATCACCCTTTGCATCTCACAAAGCCGATCCTGGACAATCCTTTTTTTCACCACTGCTGTTGACCAGTTGGCCAAGACAATACAAGTAACTTCTGAAGAGTTAGAAATTCAGATGTTATAAATCTGCTCTTTGAATGTGGGAGCTCTAGACAAGCACTCTTTTTTGGTGTGGCCTTGGCAACACCGAAGTATTGTGAGTGGGTTACATGTGTGCCAACATATTTATCCCTATGGACTTCTTGGTGGCCGAGTAGGACTGAAGGCAGCCAGTGACCCCATATGGCAACCTTTAGCCATGAGCACCTTTAGATATGATCCCACTATGACATAAAAAAATGGGTTCATTTTTTATGTTGTCACGGCATGTACATAGTTGGGAAGTACTGCTCTAGGCCTCAGCTTCCTGTGAAATAAGAGGAACTGGACAAGCTTATTCTCAAGGTCTATTCCATCCCTATAATTCTATGAGCATATATCAGCCTGACGTTAAAATACCCAGAACTCCCTGTCTCTTAAGCCATAGTTCCCTCAACCACAGAGGCTCATAAAAATTGAATTAAAAAACACAGAAAAATGTAGCAGAGAATATTTCATGTACTGGAAATCTACTGCATGATTTTTATTGGACTCTGTCCACTAGAGGCAGCCCTTGCTTTTGGGTTAGCAAATGGACCCAAGGAGCTATAATATGATCTATTACTATAAAAAAAAAAAAAAACCTGTTATAAAAAAATACTTGTGACATGTCTCTGTGATCCACCCAGTTCTCTGCTTTCTCTGTCTAATTTGTTGTTTTTGGCCATCCCCAGTAGTTAGATAGGTGAGCTCCCAAATTCTATGCAAAGATGACCTTGAAAAGAGAAAAAATAATCATTGACCCATTTCATTAGTCACCAAGGAGGAATGTGTAAGGAGAAAGACAATAGAACTGACTCTTACATGTTCAATAATATTTTTCTTTTAAGAAATCAGATTTAATTACTTGTTGAAGAGATACCATGATTTTCTTCTAGATTCAGAAAAAAAAATATTTTTTGTCTTCATTTTACTTTTAGTTGCCTTTCAGGATTCCATGTCAGGTTTGCAATTGTCTTTTGACATCTTAAAGACTCTGCTTATTCCCTTGGAGAGACATAGCTCTTTATAGCTCTCATAGACAAATGCAAAGTAAAATGATATCATTTTCACTCTACAAGAGTTCACTTTAGCACACAATTACTTCTGAAGTCTTCCTTGACTGATTAGAATAAAGTTGGTAATTCATTCCTTGGCATATAATGCCAATGCTTTTCAAATACTCTATGTTCTTTAGTACAAGTTTTTCTAAAGTAAATGAGATAATGGTTATGAAAGAAGTTTGCAAACCATGTGATCCCTTATAAGACATTATTATTATTATTATTATTATTAATCAATTAGAATATAAATACAATAAAATACTATATAAATTTGTCCAACATTTTTTCTTCCTTCTTCATCAAGCCCATTTCCTTTAAATGTTACTTTGTGATTATTTCATATGTCTTTGTTTACAAAACCATTGAAGGCAAGGGTAAACTCAAAGCTCTTTTATAAACTGCCTGTGGTCCATACTTCTGTATTCTGTGCTCTTGTGTGCAAAGAAAGGAGCAGAAAGTGTGTTCATTGCCTTTCTTACCACAATGATGCCGTTTCACTGAGGAAACAAGATCAACATAAATGACACCATCAGAGAAAAATATGAAAAAGAATGAATAAAGTTCTAAAGTGTCTTAGACATTTGATGTCATGGGAGCTTGAAAAGACTTGATGGCTCACAGATGCCTGTGAACTCAGAGGATCAGGACCCCTCTGAAGCTGGTGCTTAGCTGTCTTAAGAGACAGCAAAGGAATAGGATTCATATTTACAGACGGGGGAAAGTGAGTGAGTAAATACTTTTCTTAAAAATGCCATGACACATTGTTGCTACCAGAATGTCCACTCTTTCAATCAGAATCATGTCTTTTCAAATTGCTACACATTCATTAAAATTTTTAAGAAAGAATAGCAATATGGTATGCACCATTATATATACTACTGTCATCAGAATGTGAGTTAGTGCCAGTTAAAGTCCACAAACACTTTCCACCTGTTTGTAAGGTTCTGAATTACATGCTGTACAGAGAAGGCAATGGCAACCCACTCCAGTACTCTTGCCTGGAAAATCCCATGGACAGAGGAGCCTGGTAGGCTGCAGTCCATAGGGTTGCGAAGAGTCGGACACGACTGAGTGATTTCACTTTCACTTTTCACTTCCATGCATTGGAGAAAGAAATGGCAACCCACCCCAGTGTTCTTGCCTGGAGAATCCCAGGGACAGTGGAGCCTTGTGGGCTGCCATCTATGGGGTCGCACAGAGTCGGACACAACTGAAGCGACTTAGCAGCAGCAGCGGCATTACACACTATAAGAAATACAAAGATGAACAGTACTTGGTAGTTTCCTTATCGAAATGTGAATGGTACAGGAGGTTGGAAATATTTTAATAGAATGGAGAAAGTGAAGAATAAGTAGCCTAAATTTTATTCCAAATTTTGCCCTGATTTGTTGTTATGGCATGGGAAAAGCCCTTATCCTTATGAGAGTTTAGTTTTTCCTTTTATAAATGCATGAGAGTGTTATTCGCTCAGTCATGTCCAACTCTTTGTGACCCCATGGACTGTAGCCTCTGTCCATGGAATTCTCCAGGCAAGAATACTGGAGTGGGTAACCATGTCTTCTCCCAGGGGACCTTCCTGACCAAGGGATCTAACCTGGGTTTCCTGCATTGTAAGTAGATTCTTTACTGTCTGAGCCACCAGAGAAGTCACAATAAATGCATGAGTTGGGTTAAATTGATTCTCTTTGCCATCACCATGACCATTTCTGTTGGGCAGGATCTTGCCATCTCTGAGATGGGCTATTGCCATGGATACCTAATTGAACTCTCTCTTCTCTCAGCCTTGCCCTCATTACTACCTTCCACGTAAATGTCAGGAATATAAATTACAGCTCTTAACTGACCATGGTATTCTCCTTACAACTCTAGAGGTTCTCCCCGGGGTCTTAGTTCTCTAAGATGCTAAGGAGGCTCTCCATAATCTATACCCTTCCTCTTCAGGATTTTAACCATTCAAGAATTCCTGGTTTATACCTGGTTCATGCAGAAATACCTGTGGTACATACTGCCTTCAACTTCTGGGAAATTTGCTTGTGCATGTGATCTCTTTCATAAGAAACATTTTTCCTTATCTCTTTGTACTGGGCTCACTTATTCCCTGAGTTCAGTTCAGTTCAGTCGCTCAGTCGTGTCCGACTCTTTGCGACCCCATGAACCACAGCATGCCAGGCCTCCCTGTCCATCACCAACTCCTGGAATTTACTCAAACCCATGCCCATCGAGTCGGTGATGCCATCCAGCCATCTCATCCTCTGTTGTCCCCTTCTCCTCCTGCCCCCAATCCTTCCCAGCATCAGGGTCTTTTCCAATGAGTCAACTCTTTGCATGAGGTGGCCAAAGTACTGGAGTTTCAGCTTCAGCATCAGTCCTTCCAATGAACACCCAGGACTGATCTCCTTTAGGATGGACTGGTTGGGCCTCCTTCTTATTCCCTAAAGTCTCTCCTAATTCCTTCGCTTCCTGCCATCTTTCCTCAGTGTTTTCTGTGAAGCTCTCTGTGTACAATCAGCGATCTCCACCTTATCGGTATCTGTATCTGTCACATATCAACACTTTCTCTGAGATCTGGCAACTGTATTGCATTAACTTCTGCTTGGAACGTGCATATATGTTCATGTTCAGTTGTGTCTGACTCTTTGCGGCCCCCTGGACTATAGCCTGATAGACTCCTCTGCCCGTGGAATTTTCCAGGAAAGAATACTGGACTGGATTGCCATTTCTTATGCCAGGGGATCTTCTCAACAAAGGAATTAAACTGCATCTCTGTGTTTCCTGCATTGGCAGGAGACACCACCTGGGAAGCTCTGCTTGGAATCTGGGAAGCAATAAAAAAATATTTTGAAATGAATGAACCCACTATCCTATGAGAGTGGCTATTCATAGAACAGAGATATGGACTAATTATCATGGGCCTAGAAAGGAGAGAGAGAGGTTAATGCTGGCTAGAGGGATTGAGTTAGTTAGCTTGCAATGAGTGAGTGAGAATTTAAAAGTCAGAACTAGAAAAGAGTATAATTCCACTTCCAAGCAATTGTAACAGGAATAAGAACATGGATAGTGCTGGAGAATTTGGTTTGTTCCAAATCATCCCTAAACTTAGGCGCTTAAAAAACAGTTTATTATTTTCGGTCATGATTCTGCAGGTTGATGAGGCTCTGCTGGGGTGTTTTCATTAGCAATGTCTCAAGTAATTGTACTCAGAGAAAAGCTAGGGCTGGATCATGTGAGGGCTCAACTGGCTTTGATGTCCAACTTGGCTGGCATTTCAGTTACATGTCTGGATCCTGAGAACCCCTCCAAGGGCCTCTCTATCAGAGAAGCATGGACTTCATACAAGGGCTCCAAGGGGCAAGAGGTGGGGAAGGTGCCAAGAAGGAACACAGCATCACTTTGCCTTATTCTATCAATCAAAGCTGCCATAGGGTCCATCCAGATTCAACGGTGTAGAGAAAAAGACTCTACCTCTTGTTGGGGAGGGCACCATTACACCACAGAACGCATGAGATAGGAGACATTGCTACAACTTTCTTGGAAAATACCCTCTACCGCAGGGATTTTTCTGTGGATTTTAAGAATGTGTTTAGGTCATAGAAAGGGGAATATTGGCTCTTACATAGCAAGGGAAGTTGACTTAAGCCCAGAAAGATTTGAGTACACAATCTCATTGAATGTTAAAGAAAAGAAGCACATTTTGATTAATTGTTGTTGTTAAGTTGTGTTTGACTGTGACCCCATGGATTGCAGCATGCCAGGCTTTCCTGTACTTCACTATCTCCCTGAATTTGCTCAAACTCATGTCTATTGAGTTGTTGATGTCATTCAACTTTCTCATCCTCTATTGTCCCCTTCTCCTCCTGCCTTCAATCTTTCCAAGCATCAGGGTCTTTCCCAATGAGTCATTTCCTCTCATCAGTATTGGAGCTTCAGTTTCAGCATCAGGACTTCCAATGAATATTCAGGGTTGGTTTCCTTTAGAATTGCCTGATTTGATCTCCTTGCTGTCTAAGCAACATTCAGGAGTCTTCTCCATCACTATAATTTGAAAGTATAAATTCTTGGATGCTCAGCCTTCTTTATGGTCCAACTTTCTCATCAGTACATGACTACTGGAAAAACCATAGCTTTGACTAGATGGGCCTTTGTCAGCAAAGGGATGTCTCTGCCTTTTAATTCACTGTCTAGGTTTGTCATAACATTTTTCCCAAGGAGAAAGCATTGATTAGTAGGCAGTTCAGTTTTTTCTTTCTTTTTTTTTCTTTAGCTGGAGTAGTTGCTCTCTTTTAACTCTATTGAAACTTTTTGTTTTAGTATAGGTTTGCTCTACATTGACCAATTTTGTTAAAATTATGTACCTTATGATAGGTTATCAAGATATCTACTTTTTATTTTTAACACAGTCATTCATCTTGAGACAAAATGGAAGCCGAGCAAACTTATCAAATAGGCACATCTTCTATAATATTTGATAGATTTCAGGGAAATTTAGCACATATACAGGGCTTAGAGTAATGACAGGTTTCATTGGGTGATGGCTACAGATTATTGAACTTCTAGTGTAGCTATCTCTGAATACCTTCCAAAAAGTGGCTTGCAGTAATTGATGCCTTGGGAGAAGCTAACGTATTGGCAGAGGGATAGAAATTCTAAAATAAAACTGTTTAGTGACTTGGTCGATGACATAGCCAGACTACATAAATTTAGATACAACTGCCATTTTAGTGAAAACAGCTTTTTTTTTCCCCTGCCAAAGTTTCTAAATAATTTTTATATCTCTTCTTCAGGATACTTAGATAGGTACAGCTTCTGGGTCCAAGAAATCTTAGGAAGCTTTTCAAAAAGCTAGAGCACTGTAAGTAACAGCCCATCTGTCCCCTAATTTTACAATTTTTTTTTTTTTTTTTTAAGAAAAGTCTCTTCCATCTTTCTGCCCACCTCTAAGTTGTAAGTCAAATGATGCAGCAAGGTACCCCAAAAGATGATCAGCAAATGTTGCTTGTTAATTTTCTGACCCATTGCCTAATTTATTTATGCAGGTAATGACAACATTACCACAGAAAATGCTGTGTTAAACTTCTGCGTCATGCCAATGACTGCACTAAGACATCTCTGGGAAACAGCCATTTGAAAACCATTAACATTTCATAATGGGAATGTATTTTTTTTAAAGACATGGATGTCTTTTTAAAAAGATATTATTCACTACCCGAGAGTGGTTTTTCCATGAGGACTCTGCTTTTAGTACCAAAAGAATCACCTTCTATGCACATAGCTTGGGTTTTGTCTTCTAGACACTAAGTGAGGTGACTACTAGCTTCTCTCTCTCTTTTTTTTTAATTTATTATTATTATTTTTTTTCCAGTGGGTTTTGTCATACATTGATATGAATCAGCCATGGATTTACATGTATTCCCAATCCCGATCCCCCCTCCCACCTCCCTCTCCACCCGATTCCTCTGGGTCTTCCCAGTGCACCAGGCCGGAGCACTTGTCTCATGTATCCCACCTGGGCTGGTGATCTGTTTCACTATAGATAGTATACATGCTGTTCTTTTGAAATATCCCACCCTCACCTTCTCCCACAGAGTTCAAAAATCTGTTCTGTATTTCTGTGTCTCTTTTTCTGTTTTGCATATAGGGTTATCGTTATCACCTTTCTAAATTCCATATATATGTGTTAGTATGCTGTAATGTTCTTTATCTTTCTGGCTTACTTCACTCTGTATAATGGGCTCCAGCTTCATCCATCTCATTAGGACTGGTTCAAATGAATTCTTTTTAATGGCTGAGTAATATTCCATGGTGTATATGTACCAGAGCTTCCTTATCCATTCATCTGCTGATGGGCATCTAGGTTGCTTCCATGTCCTGGCTATTATAAGCAGTGCTGCGATGAACATTGGGGTGCACATGTCTCTTTCAGATCTGGTTTCCTCAGTGTGTACGCCCAGAAGTGGGATTGCTGGGTCATATGGCAGTTCTATTTCCAGTTTTTTAAGAAATCTCCACACTGTTTTCCATAGCGGCTATACTAGTTTGCATTCCCACCAACAGTGTAAGAGGGTTCCCTTTTCTCCACACCCTCTCCAGCATTTATTGCTTGTAGACTTCTGGATAGCAGCCATCCTGACTGGCGTGTAATGGTACCTCATTGTGGTTTTGATTTGCATTTCTCTAATAATGAGTGATGTTGAGCATCTTTTCATGTGTTTGTTAGCCATCTGTATGTCTTCTTTGGAGAAATGTCTGTTTAGTTCTTTGGCCCATTTTTTGATTGGGTCATTTATTTTTCTGGAATTGAGCTGCAGGAGTTGCTTGTATATTTTTGAGATTAATCCTTTGTCTGTTTCTTCATTTGCTATTATTTTCTCCCAATCTGAGGGCTGTCTTTTCACCTTACTTATAGTTTCCTTTGTAGTGCAAAAGCTTTTAAGTTTCATTAGGTCCCATTTGTTTAGTTTTGCTTTTATTTCCAATATTCTGGGAGGTGGGTCATAGAGGATCTTGCTGTGATTTATGTCGGAGAGTGTTTTGCCTATGTTCTCCTCTAGGAGTTTTATAGTTTCTGGTCTTACATTTAGATCTTTAATCCATTTTGAGTTTATTTTTGTGTATGGTGTTAGAAAGTGTTCTAGTTTCATTCTTTTACAAGTGGTTGACCAGTTTTCCCAGCACCACTTGTTAAAGAGGTTGTCTTTTTTCCATTGTATATCCTTGCCTCCTTTGTCAAAGATAAGGTGTCCATAGGTTCGTGGATTTATCTCTGGGCTTTCTAATCTGTTCCATTGATCTATATTTCTGTCTTTGTGCCAGTACCATACTGTCTTGATGACTGTGGCTTTGTAGTAGAGTCTGAAGTCAGGCAGGTTGATTCCTCCAGTGCATTCCTATATACTAACAATGAAAAAACAGAAAGAGAAATTAAGGAAACAATACCATTCACCATTGCAACAAAAAGAATAAAATACTTAGGAGTATATCTACCTAAAGAAACAAAAGACCTATACATAGAAAACTATAAAACACTGATGAAAGAAATCAAAGAGGACACAAACAGATGGAGAAACATACTGTGTTCATGGATTGGAAGAATCAATATTGTCAAAATAGCTATTCTACCCAAAGCAGTCTATAGATTCAATGCAATCCCTATCAAGCTACCAACGGTATTTTTCACAGAACTAGACCAAAGAATTTCACAATTTGTATGGAAATACAAAAAACCTCGAATAGCCAAAGTAATCTCTCTTTTTTAATTGTAGTTCTCTGGGAAGCTTGAAGGCAAATTTGTGTTCTATTTTCAGTAAATTCACTGTATTATATTCTGTATACTTTTGAATTCTACTTTAAAACCTCAGGTATAAAATGAATAATTAATTACCCAGTAAATTAACCTCCAGTTGATTGCTCCAGGATTAATTTGCCATAGTCATTGCTTAGCTCTGCATATGGGCACCAACCTCACAGAGGACTGAGAGATGATGAAGTTGTAATCCCCACTCTTGATTCTTGTAAGTTCATTAATCTTTGAGGGGAGGTAAAACATGTATGTTTGGCTAGTCTTCACCCTGAATAAGATGTGGTTATGGTGGGAACAGCTAATTGTTTGAAAAATGGTGTGGTAATGTGGTTCTCCACATGGGGTTTTACTTCCAAATTGACTTGAGTGGGTAAATATTACAGAAAGTTGAATTCTGGCAGAGGCTCTGAATTACTTTTCTGTTCATTGACAGAACATCTACACTAACCCAACATTTTTTGTGTATTGTCTCACATATCTTCCCTGCCAAAGCTGTCAGAGAATCTGTGAGATGTGAGGCCAAGAGCAGTGTCCTCCAGTAAATATCTGCCAAGTGCAGAGGGGGAGTTTTGATGGCACGTATATTTAATTTTTGCTCCACTGATTGATATAAGTGAGGAAAAAGTCTAGATTAAAGAGAACAGATACTTTGAATAAAATACTCAAAATTGGATGCCAAAACATAGTACTCATTCCAGAGTATTCATGTCTTTATCTGTAAAATGTGTAAAGTATTCCCGTTGTTGAGCCTATGGGTTTATGCACATTGTAAAAATAACAACTAACAATTTATGATAGAAATAAACCATGTTTGTGGTTCACTACCACCCAAACAGTGATGACACTGACTCTCAATCTCTTTAACTTTGGATTCCAAACACAGTGACAAATGCTACCCAGCTGTCTGTCAGAAATAAATTTCTGGATTAAATCAACAGGCCTTCAACTCAGTCTAGATAAAATTGTGGCCACGCTGGCAGCATAAGAGCATGACTCTGAGGAACTCACGTGAAACACATTCTCTTCAGACTCATGCAGTAATACCTCAGAGGACCAAGAAAATGCAAGTGGGTTTGAGTTAGTTTGCTGGATAAGCAAGTGAATATAGCCCCTCCCTACTTTAAGCCTGTGTTCCACACCAGGGAGCACGTGTTGCTTCTCTGTGGAAATCTACTGTGTTCAGGACATGAGCAGAACTTTGAATCAATCAAATACGAAAATAATGACTAAGCTATAGATACCTATGCTGTGCTGTGCTTAGTCACTCAGTTGTGTCTGACTTTTTGTGATGTTATGGACTGTAGCCTGCAAGGCTCCTCTGTCGCTGGGGATTCTCCAGGCGAGAATACTAGAGTGCATTGCCATGCCCTCCTTGAGGGATCTTCCCAACCCAGGGATCAAATCCAGGTCTCCCAGCTTGCAGACAAATTCTTTACTGTCTGAGTCAGTACCTACTGCTGCTGCTGCTGCGTCACTTCAGTCGTGTCCGACTCTGTGCGACCCCACAGACGGCAGCCCATCAGGCTCCCCTGTCCCTGGGATTCTCCAGGCAGGAACACTGGAGTGGGTTGCCTTTTCCTTCTCCAGTGCATGAACATGAAAAGTGAAAGTGAAGTCGCTCAGTCGTATCTGACTCTTAGCGACCCCATGGACCGCAGCCCACCAGGATCCTCCCTCCATGGGATTTTCCATCAGTACCTACTAGTACATAATAAAGACCTCAGTAACAGATACAAATACATGCAAGACACTATTTTCTCCTTTGACCATTTTTGCATCTACTTGCAAAGAGGAGTTATGGGTATAAAACAGAAGCAAGCTATAGACAAATAGTAGGAAGACTCAAGGAAGTTTAAAAAGAGGAGACAAAAACCTAGCAAGGCAATTTGAGTTATGCCTCATAGAGGAGAAAGTGAGTTTTTTTTTTCTGTATCTTTGTCATCTCTTCTCTGGTTCTCTGATGCTAAGAGACTATTTACTTTTGAACTTCTTGTGAAATAAGCAACAAATGGTACCCTTAAAATTGGAGCCACTTTTAGTTGGGCATTCTGATTTGCAGATGAAAGTGTCTTGTCATGAAAACCAGCTGTTTTAGGTTTACTCTCATGCAAGTTTTAATTTACTGACTCATGTAGAAGCATCTAAAAGATTCTCTTGGGATGCTGCCATTTTTCAAATACATTGTGTTTTGACTCAGTGAGAGCATATATTTACTAATTCATAAAATACACATTTATGAAGCTATCTTCTCTATGAGACAGGCTCTATGCTAGGCATGGAAATTTAAAGATTAATGAGATAGTGTTCCATTTCCAGAACTCATAATCTACTGGTTGAGAGTGGTGGTGAAAGGAGACACAGAAACAGTAAGATCCTTTGAGGTAACAAAGAGAGAAAGAAGTGGCATGGAAGGGAAGCAGTGGGATGAATTCCCTAGAGAAAGTTTCTCCAGGATATTTTAGGGAGTTTTTTATTGCTAAGAATTGAGGTGACACGGTAGGATAGAATCATCATTTTACAGTCACCCTTTGATCATGTCTAGAAATAATGCTTTGTGCAGGGCATATGGAAACATTTTCTGTTCAACAAAGATAGAAAGATCTCTCCCAGGGGACAAGAAAAGTCCTGAATGCAAAGTTATGGGTTTTGGGGATCTGGTTCTATCTCTGCCATTCTCTGTTCCTGTAACTGTGGCAATTGCTTCTGTTTCTGAACTTTTTTTCTCTCACCATCTAAAGTGAAGATCATTAAGCCTGCTTTTGGGTACAGGGATGAGATTGGCCTGGAGAAAAAGAGGTGATGTCAGAAAGGGTGTTCCTGGTGGCAGAAGGAGGGCAACCTGGTGTTGGTCATGAACAGTTGGCTCAGAAAATATTGTAAAGGCAAGAGATAAGCCAACTGAAACAATAATAGAAAAAGCCAATGGAGCTTGCCATGTGCCAAGCATTTGCCTCTACTTGTATTAACAGATTTTGTCCTCACAATAATCTTTTAAGGTAGACACTATTCATATCCTCCTATTCCTGATGGGTAACAAAGACCAATGAATGTTAAATATCTTACCCCATGTCACACAGTATGTACTGTAACCTAAGCATATGGGCTTCAGTGCCTGCACTTATAACACTTTTTTGTATTCTTGTGTGAGTGTGTGTTAGTTGCTCAGTCATGTCTGACTGTAGCTCACCAGGTTCCTCTGTCCATGGAGTCCTACAGATAAGAATACTGGAATGGGTTGCCAGGGGATCTTCCTGACCCAGGGACTGAACCCAGGTCTCCCACACTGCAGGTAGATTCTTTACCATCTGAGCCACCAGGGACACCCTCTGTATGCTTGAGCACAAATTGATTAATACCATGAAGGAAGTGAAGCTGTGAATGAGAGAGAAGATAAACTCCAGTCACAAAATTAAGGATATCAAGGTGTTGTGGACATTGCTGTGACATTCTGAGTATCTAGCTTCATATTTAATCTGTAACCAATTTGAAAATTAAGGTAAAGTAACTACAAAGGATTGTAGCATCTTTAGGATGATGGAAATAATTTGGCTTTAAGAGGAAAGTATCGATTGCATTTCAGGTCTCATTCTACTATATCTTCTAAGGTTAGGGGTAGAATGGAGGAAGCAGTCCATGTGAAAGAGATGGTAACCAAAATTAAGGCATCAGCAGTAGGTGAAGTGAATGGTGTGTAATAGGGGAAGGAAAAGCTTTAAGTTTTGGTGATTTGATAGGTGGGAGGAGGGTAAAAGGAAGAAGAGAAGAAATAATTGGGGATGACTACCAGGTTTCTGTTTCAGGTAAGTGGATAGATAACCTTAATATTCATAAAGACTGGTGATGTCTATGTGTAGACATCTTAAAGAGATGGGAATATCAGACCACATGGCCTGCCTTCTGAGAAATCTGTATGTAGGTCAGGAAGCAACAGTAAGAACAGCACATGGAACAATGGACTGGTTCAAAATTGGGAAAGGAGTAAATCAAAGCTCTATATTGTCACTGTGCTTATTTAACTTATATGCAGAGTACATCATGTGAAATGCTGGGCTGGATGAAGCACAAGCTAGAATCAAGATTTCAGGAAGAAATATCAATAACCTCAGCTATGCAGATGACATCACTTTTATGGCAGAAAGTAAAGAGGAACTAAAAAGCCTCTTGATTAAAGTGCAAGAAGAGAGTGAAAAAGCTAGTTTAAAACTCAACATTCAAAAAATGATCATGGCATCCGGTCCCATCACTTCATGGAAATAGATGGGGAAACAATAGAAACAGTGACAAATTTTATTTTCTTGAGCTCCAGATCACTGCAGATGGTGACTCAGCCATGAAATTAAAAGACTTTTCCTCCTTGGAGGAAAAGCATATGACAAATGTAGACAGCACATTAAAAAGCATACATTACTTCACCAACAGAGGTCCATCTAGTCAAAACTGTGATAGTTGGACCATAAAGAAGGCTTAGAACCAAAGAACTGATGTTTTTGAACTGTGGTGTTGGAGAAGACTCTTGAGAGTCCCTTGGACTACAGGGAGTTCCAACCAGTTCATCCTAAAGGAAATCAGTCTTGGATATTCATTGGAAGGACTGATGCTGAAGCTCTAGTACTTTGGCCACCTGGTGCGAAGAACTGACTTATTGGAAAAGACCCTGATGCTGGGAAAGATGGAAGGCAGGAGGAGAAGGGATGACAGAGGATGAGATGGTTGGATGGCATCATTGACTCGATGGACATGAGTTGGGGTAAGCTCCAGGTGTTCATGATGGACAGGGAAGCCTGGTGTGCTGCAACCCATTGGGTCACCAAGAGTTGGACATGGCTGAGTGACTGAAGTGATTCATAAAGAATACAAATGAGGCATATATTTCATGGAGTGGAATAACGAATTCACTTTATGGTGTGTTGAATTCGATGTGCCTCTAGATGTTCGAATTGGAGAAGGAAATGGCAACCCAATCCAGTATTCTTACTGGGAGAATCCCATGGACAGAGGAGCCTGGTGAGCTGCTGTCCATAGGGTCGCACAGAGTCGGACACGACTGAAGCGAATTAGCAGCAGCAGCAGCAGCAGCAGCAGCAGCAGCAGATGTTCGAATGGAGGTGTTTATTACATGGAACATTGGTTCTGGAGCTTGGGTGAAAGATGGTTGGAAACTGAACATCATCAGCACGCAGGGCCAAAAGTCATGGGGATAACTGAATTCACCCAGGAAGACAAAATAAAACGAGAAGGAAAATGAAAACAGAACCCAAATATTTAAGATGCAGTAAAATAAGATAAGTGGTTGAAAAATAGCTAGAGAGGTAGGAGTTAAAAGACTGAGGTTTCTGAGAAGCCAGGGAATGAGAGCACATTTGTTACAGTGAAGCAGTAGGAACAGTGTCCATCACGGCAGAGAGCTCAGAGTGTGTGCAGAGTAAAGTGTCCCCTGGATTTAGCAGCAGAGACCACTGCTGAACGCTGTGAGACTAGATCCATTGGAACAAAGGGGTGAGGAGAGGTTAGAAGGTGAAGGGAAATGAAGACAGTAATCATGGACAATACTTTCAAGGGACTGAATGGTAAATAAGAGAGAGAAGTATCTAGATGGAACAGACTTGGACATATTTCATGCTGATTAAAAAGCCAGTGGCAATGGGATTTTTAAAGGTAGAGAACAGAAGGAAAGTATTCTGAATAATGAGAAAAGAGATGTGAAATAAACAACGTTAACTAATAAAAACATATTTTTTATTACTGCCTCTGTATCTGACCACAATAGGGTCTGCTGTCTAGGACTGCTTCCTTGGGCATCCCAGCAAGTCTTGTAGAAATGACGCATCCACGTGCTTTAGGAAACATACAGCTTCAGTCACTCAGTCGTGTCCAAATTTTTGCGACTCCATGGACTGTAGCACGCCAGGCTTCCCTGTCCATCATCAACTCTCGGAGTTTACCCACACTCATGTCCACTGAGTTGGTGATGCCATCCAACCATCTCATCCTCTGTCATCCCCTTCTCCTCCCATCTTCAATCCTTCCCAGCATCAGGGTCTTTTAAAAAGAGTCAGTTCTTTGCATCACGTGGCCAAATTATTGGAGTTTCAGCTTCAGCATCAGTTCTTTCAATGAATATCCAAAACTGATTTCATTCAGGATGGACTGGTTGGATCTCCTGGCAGTCCAAGGGACTCTCAAGAGTCTTCTCCAGCTCCACAGTTCAAAAGCATCAATTCTTTGGCATTAAGCTTTCTTCATAGTCCAACTCTCACATCCATACATGACTACTGGAAAAACCATAGCTTTGACTAGATGCACCTTTGTTGGCAGAGAAATGTCTCTGCTTTTTAATATGCTATCTAGGTTGGTCATAACTTTTCTTCCAAGGAGTAAAGTATCTTTTAATTTCATGGCTGCAGTCACCATTTGCAGTGATTCTGGAACCCCCCAAAATAAAGTCTGTCACTGTTTTTCCATCTATTTGTCATGAAGTGATGGGACCAGATGTCATGATCTTAGTTTTCAGAATGCTGAGTTTTAAGCCAACTTTTTCATTCTCTTCTCTCACTTTCATCAAGAGGCTCTTTAGTTCTTCTTTGCTTTCTGCCACAAGGGTGGTGTCATCTACATATCTGAGGTTAATGATATTTCTCCCAGGAATATTGATTCCAGCTTGTGTTTCATCCAGCCCAGTGTTTATCATGATGTTCTCTGCATATAAGTTAAATAAGCAGGGTGACAATATACAGCCTTGATGTACGCCTTTCCCAATTTGGAACCAGATTGTTGTTCCACGTTCAGTTCTAACTATTGCTTCCTGACCTGCATACAGATTGCTCAAGAGGCAGGTCAGGTGGTCTGGTATTCCCATCTTTTTAAGAATTTTCCATAGTTTGTTGTGATCCACACATTCAAAGATTTTGGCATAGTCAATAAGCAGAAATATATGTTTTTCTGGAACTCTCTTGTTTTTTGATGATACAGCAGATGTCGACAATTTGATCTCTGGTTCCTCTGCCTTTTCTAAATCCAGCTTGAACATCTGGAAGTTCATGGTTCACATACTATTAAAGCCTGGTTTGGAGAGTTTTGAGCATTACTTTACTAGTGTGTGAGATGAGTGCAATTGTGCAGTAGTGTGAACATTCTTCGGCATAGCCTTTCTTTGGGATTGGAATGAAAACTGATCTTTTCCCATCCTATGGCCACTGCTGAGTTTTCCAAATTTGCTGGCATATTGAGTGCAGCACTTTCACAGCATTATCTTTTCAGATTTTAAATAGCTCAGTTGGAATTCCATTACCTCCACTAGCTTTGTTTGTAGTGATGCCTCCTAAGGCCCACTTGACTTTGCATTCCAGGATGTCTGGCTTTAGGTGAGTGATCACACCATCGTGATTATCTGGGTCATGAAGACCTTTTTTGTACAGTTCTTCTGTGTATTCTTGCCGCCTCTTCTTGATATCTTCTGCTTCTGTTAGGTCCATACCATTTCTGTCCTTTATTGAGCCCATGTTTGCATGAAATATTCCCTTGGTATCTCTAATTTTCTTGAAGAGATCTCTAGTTTTTCCATTCTATCTTTTCCCTCTATTTCTTTTCACTGATCACTGAGGAAGGCTTTCTTATCTCTCCTTGCTGTTCTTTAGAACTCTGTATTCAAATGGGAATATCTTTCCTTTTCTCCTTTGCTTTTTGCTTTTTTTATTTTCACAGCTATTTGTAAGGCCTCCTCAGACAGCCATTTGCCTTTTTTGCATTTCTTTTTCTTGGGGATGGTCTTGATCCCTGTCTCCTGTACAGTGACACAAACCTGCATCCATAATTCTTCCGGCACTCTATCAGATCTAATCCCTTGAATCAACCTGTCCTTTCCTGTACTTTCCTTTCCCTTACTGTATAATCATAAGGGATTTGATTTAGGTCATACCTGCATGGTCTAGTGGTTTTCCCTACTTTCTTCAATTTAAGTCTGAATTTAGGAATAAGCAATTTATAATCTGAGCCACAGTCAGCTCCCAGTCTTGTTTTTGCAGACTGTATAGAGCGTCTCCATCTTTGGCTGCAAAGAATAAAGTCAATCTGATTTCGGTATTGACCATCTGGGTGATGTCCATGTGTAGAGTCTTCTATTGTGTTGTTGGAAGAAGGTGTTTGCTCTGACCATTGCTTTCTCTTGGCAAAACTCTTAGTCTTTGCCCCTCTTCAATCTGTACTCCAAGGCCAAATTTGCCTGTTACTCCAGGTGTTTCTTGACTTCCTACTTTTGCATTCCAGTTCCCTATAATGAAAAGGACATCTTTTTTGGGTGTTAGTTCTAGAACGTCTTGTAGGTCTTCATAGAAGCAGTCATTTTCAGCTTCTTCAGCATTCCAGATCAGGGCATAGACTTGAATTACTGTGATACTGAATGGTTTGCCTTGGAAACGAATGGAGATCATTATGTCATTTTTGAGATTGCATCCAAGTACTGCATTTCAGACTCTTGTTGACTATGACGGCCACTCTATTTCTTTTAAGGGATTCTTGCCCACAGTAGTAGATATAATGGTCATCTGAGTTAATTCACCCATTCCAGTCCATTTTAGTCCCTTGATTCCTAAAATATCGACATTCACTCTTGCCATCTCCTACTTGACCACTTCCAATTTGCCTTGATTCATAGGTTTGACATTGCAGGTTCCTATGCAATATTGATCTTTACAGCATCAAATCTTGCTTCTATCACCAGTCACATCCACAACTGGGTGTTTTGCTTTGGCTCCATCCCTTCATTCTTTCTGTGGTTATTTCTCGATTGATCTCCAGTAGCATATTGGGCATCTACCGACCTGGGGAGTTCCTCTTTCAGTGTCCTATCTTTTTGACTTTTCATACTGTTTGTGGGGTTCTCAAGGCACGACTACTGAAGTGGTTTGCCATTCCCTTCTCCAGTGGACCATGTTTTGTCAGAACTCTCCACCACGACCCATCCGACTTGGGTGGCCCTACGTGGCATGGCTCATAGTTTCACTGAGTTAGACAAGACTGTGGTCCTTGTGATCAGATTGTTTTGCTTTCTGTGATTGTGGTTTTTAGTCTGTCTGCCCTCTGATAGAGAAGGATAAGAGGCTTATGGAAGCTTCCTGATGGGAGAGACTCACTGAGGGCGAAAATGGGTCTTATTCTGATGGGTGGGGGCATACTCAGTAAATCTTTAATCCAATTTTCTGTTGATGGGTAGAGCTGTGTTCCCTCCCTGTTATTTACCTGGGGCCAAGCTATGGTGGAGGTAATGAAGACAGTGGGGCCCTCTTCAAAAGGTCCCATACATAAAAAAAACAAAAAAAACAAAAGGTCCCATACATGCACGGCTACACCCAGTGCCCCCAACGCTGCAGCAGGCCACCACCGTCCCATGCCTCTGCTGGAGACTCCTGGACACTCCAGAGCAAGTCTGGAGGTCTTTTTGGGGTCACTGCTCCTTTCTCATGGGTTCTGGTGCACACAAGTTTCTGTTTGTGCCCTTCCAGAGTCTGTTTCCCCAGTCCTGTGTAAGTTCTGGCAACTCTATGGTGGATTAATGGCGACCTCCTCCAAGACGGCTTAAGCCATATCCAAGTCTGCTGCACCCAGAGCCCTTGCCCCTGCAGCAGCCCACTGCTGACCAGTACCTCCACAGGAGATGCTGAAACACAGTTCTGTCTCAGTCTCTGGTTCCTGGTGCACACAAGGTTTGTTTGAGCCCTCTGAGCATCTCTGGTGGGAATGGGGTTTGATTCTAAACACGAATTCGCCCCTCCTACCATCTTGCTAGGGCTGCGCTGACCTTGGACATAGGATATCTCCTTAAAGTCGTTCCAGCCCTGCGCAGCCATTGCTCCAGCACCTGCTGTCTTGCTGGGGCTTCTCCTTTGCCCTTGGATGTGGGGTATCTCCTCACAACCGCTCCAGTGCTGCACAGCTAGAAACATAGCTCTCTCTCTGAAGAGGATTTGAGGACCAATGTGCCCGGACAACCTCATGGTCTTGTCTATGGGAGAAGAGGGTTACCCAGGAGAGATCCTCTCAGAACACTCTGTAAAGATGAATGCAGATACAAAATAAATCAATGCAAGCAAGGGGTGGGGGGGTTGCTAGCAATGATGACTAAAACAATAAATAAGAAAGGGTAATGTACAACACTATCATATTTAATGCTTCTGGTCTGGCAAACCCTGGACCTGTGAGGTGAAATATAAGCCATGTTTCTTTGGCAACAAGAAGACAGTCCAGTGAACTGTCTATATGAAAATGGCTTGGGGGGACAACAAAGTGAAAAAGAAAAAATAAATAAAACAAAAAACAACAAACCACTGAGCCTGGGATGGGACACCAAGCCCCTGAGCAGCTGCAATGCGTCTATTTTTAAGAGAAAATGCTGATCTATTATACTATTTTCTTTCATTCAGTCATTGAAGTCAACATTTAATTTGGCCTCTGTCTGTATGCAAAGCACTGTGTTGGGTTCCGGGAGTTTAAAAATGAGCAAAACCCCATTGTTATCTTCTTGGAGTCACAATTTCCTAGGAAAGTTAGACAAAGACACACAGTCCCTGTGCAGTGTAGTAACTACTATCTGTAATAAGGACATTTAGAAAGAACCATGGGTGCCTAACACTTCCTATGCTAAGGGAAAAATTCAGACAAGAGCATAAGAGCTTTCTTTTAATTTGAAATTACATGGAATAAACAAGTCTGTTTCAGTCATACTTTTTCACAAAGGTATTTTATCTGGATTTTTAAAATGTATCTTTTATCTCCATGAGGGGCTCCATATCCCATTTACACCTGCTGAACATGTTGACATGACTGTGTTTATCAAAGGATCATGAAATTCCACAGCTGGTTGAGACCTCAGCAATCATTCTAAACACTTTATTGTTAATTGAGGGACTCTATCATTATTCAGAGGATTAGATGATTGGATGGCATCATTGACTCCATGGATATGAGTTTGAGCAAGCTCTGGGAGTTGGCAATGGACTGGGAAGCCTGGCATTCTGCAGACCATGGGGTCGCAAAGAGTTGGAAATGACTGAGTGAGTAAACTGAACTGACCGTTATTCAAGTTGCTATTATCTATATAAATTACCCATTACTAAACGACTCTAAAATGGTTATTTTCACCTTTTGTAATGTCTTCCACTTATGTCTGTCTTCCTGTTGAGTTGCTTCAGTTGTGTTCAACTCTTTGTGATCCCATGGACCATGGCCCACCAGGTTCCTCTATCTATGGGATTTTCCCCATAGATACTGGAGTAAGATACTCCAGCAAGATACTGGAGTAGGTTGCCATGTCCTTCTCAAGGGGATCCTCCTGATCCAGGGATCGAACACTTGTCTTCTGCACATCTACTGCATTGCAGATGGATCCTTTTTTTCTTTTTATTAATTTATTGAAAGAGAATTGCTTTACAGAAGTTTGTCATTTTCTGTCAAACCTCAACATGAATCAGCCATAGGTATACATATATCCCCTCCCTTTTGAACCTCCCTCCCATCTCCCACCCCATCCTGCCCCTCTAGACTGATACAGAGCCCCTGAGTTTCCTGAGCCATATAGAAAATTCCTATTGGCTATCTATTTTACATTGATAATGTAGGTTTCCATGTTACTCTTTCCATACATCTCACCCTCTCCTCCCCTGTCCCCATGTCCATAAGTCTATTCTCTATGTCTGTTTCTCCATTGCTGCCCTGTAAATAAATTCTTCCAAATCATTTTTCTAGATTCCATATATATGCGTTAGAATACCATATTTATCTTTCTCTTTCTGATTCACTTCACTCTGTATAATAGGTTCTAAGTTCATCCACCTCATCAGAACTGAGTCAAATGCATTTCTTTTTATAGCTGAGTCATATTCCATTGTGTATATGTACCACGACCTCTTTATCCATTCATCTGTTGATGTACATCTAGGTTGTTCCATGTTCTAGCTATTGTAAATAGTGCTGCAATGAACAATGGGGTGCGTGTGTCTTTTTCAATTTTGGTTTCCTCAAGGTATATGACTAGGAGTAGGATTCCTGGGTCGTATGGTGGTTTCATTCCTAGTTTTTTTAAAGGAATCTACATACTATCTTCTATAGTGGCTGTTTAATTTACATTCCCATCAACAGTGCAAGAGCATTGCCTTTTCTCCTCTCTCTCTCCAACATTTATTGTTTGTAGACTTTTTAATGATTGCCATTCTGAATGGTATGAGGTGATATCTCATTGTGGTTTTGATTTGCATTTCTCTAATAATGAGCAATTTTGAGCGTCTCTTCATGTGTTTGTTAGCCATCTGTATATCTTCTTTGGAGAAATGTCTGTTAAGGTCTTTTTCCCATTTTTTTACTGAGTTGTTTGTTTTTCTGACATTAAGTTGTATAAGCTGCTTGTACATTTTGGAAATTAATCCTTTGACAGTTGTTTCATTTGCTATTAATTTCTCCCATTCTGGAGGTTGTCTTTTCATCTGGCTTATAGTTTTCTTTGCTGTGTAAAAACTTTTAAATTTGATCAGATCCTAATTGTTTACATTTGTTTTTATTTCCATCATACCAGGAGGTGGGTCATAGAGGATCTTGCTTAGATCTATGTCATTGAGTGTTATAGTTTCTGGTCTTACATTTAGGTCTTTAATCCATTTTGAGTTTATCTTTTTGTATGGTGTTATAGTGTTCTAATTTCATTCTTTTACATGTAGCCATCCAGTTTCCCCATCACCATTTATTGAAGAGGCTGTCTTTGCCCCATTGTATATTCCTTCCTCCTTTGTCAAAAATTAAGGTACCCATAGGTGGATGGGTTTATTTCTGGGTTTTCTATCTTGTTCCATTGGTCTATGTTTCTGTTTTTTGTGTCAGTACCATAATGTCTTGATGACTGTAGCTTTGTAGTATAATCTGAAGTCAGGGAGGTTGATTCCTCCAGTTCCATTCTTCTTTCTCAAGACTACTTTAGCTATTCAGAGTCTTTTGTGTTTCCAAATGAATTGTTAAATTTTTTGTTCTAATTCTGTGAAAAATACCATCGGTAATTTGATAGGGATCACATTGAATCTGTGGATTGCCTTTGGTAGTATAGTCATTTTCACAATATTGATTCTTTCTACCCAGGAACATGGAATATCTCTCCATCTGTTTATGTCCTCCTTGATTTCTTTCATCAGTCTTATAATTTTCTGTGTACAGTTCTTCTGTCTCCTTAGGTAAGTTTATTCCTAGATATTTAATTTTTTTTGTTACAGTAGTGAATGAGATTGATTCCTTTATTTCTCTTTCTGATTTCTCATTGTTAGTATATAGAAATGCAATTGATTTCTGTGTATTGATTGTGTCCTGAAACTTTGCTAAATTCACTGATTAGCTCTAGTAATTTTTTGATACTATCCTTAGGGTTTTCTGTGTACAGTATCATGTCACCTGAAAACAGTTAGAGCATTGTTTCTTCTTTTCTGATCTGGATTCCTTTTATTTATTTTTTTCTTCTCTGATTGCTGTAACTAGGACTTCCAGACTATGTTGTATAATATTGGTGACAGTGGACACCATTGTCTTGTTCATGATCTTAGGGGGAATGCTTTCAGAATTTAACCACTGAGAATAATTTTTGCTGTAGGCTTATCAAATATGGCCTTTACTATGTTGAGGTAGGTTCCTTTTATGCTCGTTTTTGGAAGGGTTTTAATCATACATCCGTGCTGAATTTTGTCAAAGGCGTTGTCTGCATCTATTGAGATTTTCAAATGGTTTTTATCTTTCAATTTGTTAATATGGTGTACCACATTGATTGATTTGCATATATTGAAGAATCCTTGCATTTCTGGAATAAACCCAACTTGATCATGGTGTATGAGCTTTTGGATATGTTGCTGAATTCTGTTTGCTAAAATTTTGTTGGGGATTTTTGCATCTGTGTTCATCAGTGATATTGGTGTGTAGTTTTCTTTATTTGTATTGCCTTTGTCTGGTTTTGGTATCAGGGTGACAGTGGGCTCATAGAATGAGTTTGGAAGTGTTCCTTCCTCTGCGGTTTTTTCAAAGAGTTTTAGAGGGATAGTCATTAGCTCTTCTCTAATTGTTTGATAGAATTCTCCTGTGAAGCCATCTGACCCTGGGATTTTGTTTTCTGGGAGATTTTTGATCACAGCTTCAATTTCAGTGCTTGCAATTGGGTTGTTAATAATTTCTATTTCTTCCTGGTTCAGTCTTGGAAGATTGAACTTTTCTAAGAATCTATCCATTTATTCTAGATTATCCATTTCCCCCCATATAGTTGTTCATAATCTCCTCTGACAATCCTTTGCATTTCTACATTGTCTGTTGTAACCTCTCCTTTTTCATTTCTAATTTTGTTGATTTAATTCTTTTTTCCTTGATGAGTCTGGCTAAAAGCTTTTAAATTTTGTTTATCTTCTCAAATAACTAGCTTTTAGTTTTACTCATCTTTACTATTGTTTCTTTGATTTCTTTTTCATTTATTTCTTCTCTGACCTTTATGATTTCTTTCCTTGTACTAATTTTTTGTTCTTCTTTTTCTAGTTGTTTTAGGTGTAAAGTTAGATTGTCTATTTGATGTTTTTCTTGTTTCTTGAGGTAGGATTGTATTGCTATAAACTTCCCTCTTAGAACTGCTTTTGCTGCATCCCATAGGTTTTGAGTTGTTGTGTTTTCATGGTTATTTGTTTCTATAAATTTTTTTTATTTCCCTTTTGATTCCTTCAGTAACCTGTTGGTTATTTAGAAATGTGTTGTTTAATCTTCATGTGTTTGTGTTTCTTACAGTTTTTTTCTTGAAATTGATATCTAGTCTCATAGCGTTGTGGTCATAGAAGAGGCTTGATACGATTTCAACTTTCTTAAATTTACTGAGGTTTGATTAGTGACCCTAGATGTGATCTATCCTGGAGAATGTTCCATGTGCACTTGAAAAGAAGGTGTTCTGCATTTGGATGGAATGTTCTGAATATATCAATGAGATCCGTCTCATCTAGTGTATCATTCAACATTTCTGTTTCCTTATTAACTTTTTGTTTTGATGATCTGTCCATTGGTGTGAGTGGAGTGTTAAAGTCTACTATTATGGTGTTACTGTCAATTTCTCCTTTTATGTCTGTTAGTGTTTGTCTTATGTATTGAGGTGCTTCTATGTTGGGTGCATAGATATTTACAATTGTTATGTCTTTCTCTTGGATTGATCCCTTGATTGTTATGTAATGTCCTTTCTTGTCTCTTATAATATTCTTTATTTTAAGGTCTATTTTGTCTAATAGGAGGATTGCTACTCCAGCTTTCTTTTGCTTCTCATTTGCATGGAATATATTTTTCCATCCTCTCACTTTCAGTCTATGGTGTCTTTAGGTCTGAAGTGGGTTTCTTATAGGCAGCATATATATGGGTCTTGTTTTTGTATCCATTCAGCCAGTCTGTGTCTTTTGGTTGGAGCATTTAATCCCTTTATATTTAAAATAATTTTTGATATATATGTTCCTATTGCCACTTTCTTAATTGTTTAGGGTTGATCTTGTAGATCTTTTTTCTTCTCTTGTGTTTCTTGACTGTATAAGTCCCTTTAACATTAGTTGCAAAGCTGGTTTGGTGGTACTGAATTCTCTTAAATTTTGCTTTTCTGAAAAGGTTTTTATTTCTCCATCAATTTTGAATGAGATCCTTGCTGGGTACAGCAATCTTGGTTGTAGATTTTTTTCTTTTCAGTACTTTAAGTATATCCTGCCATTCCCTTCTGGCCTGCAGAGTTTCTGCTGAAAGATCAGCTGTTAAGCATATGGGTTTCCCTTGTATGTTACTTGTTGCTTCTCCATTGCTGCTTTTAATATTCCTTCTTTGTGTTTAGTCTTTGTTAGTTTGATTAGTATGTGTCTTAGTGTGTTTCTCCTTGGGTTTATCCTGTATAGGACTCTTTGTGCCTCTTGGGCTTGATTTGGCTATTTCCTTTTCCATATTGGGGAAATTTTCAACTCTGGTGGTGGTGGTGGTTTAGTCGTTAAATCGTGTCTGACTCTTGCCATCCCATGGACTGTAGCTTGCCAGGCTCCTCTGTCTATGGGGTTCTATTTTCAACTACAATCTCTTCAAAAACGTTCTCATACCCTTTCTTTTTTTCTTCTTCTGGGACCCCTATAATTTGAATGTTGTTGTATTTGATATTGCCCCAGAGGTCGATGAGACTATCCTCAGTTCTTTTAATTCTTTTTACTTTATTCTGCTCTTCAGAAGTTATTTCTACTACTTTATCTTCCAGCTCACTGATTCGTTCTTCTGCTTAGGATATTCTGCTATTGATTCCTTCCATGTGGTCACAAAGAGTTGGACATGACTGAACAACTGAACTGAACTGAGAGTTTTAAATTTCAATATTTGTGTTGTTTGTCTGTATGTTTATTCTTTAATTCTTCTAGGTATTTATTAATTGATTCTTACATTTTCTCCATTTTGTTTTCAAGTTTTTGATCATCTTTACTATCATTATTCTGAATTATCTTTCAGGTAGTTTGTCTATTTCCTCTTCATTTATTTGGACTTCTATGTCTGTAGTTTGTTGCTTCATTTGTGTATTATTTCTCTGCCTTTTCATTATTCTTTTTTTTAAAACTTACTGAGTTTGAGATCTCCTTTTCCCAGGCTTCAAGGTTGAATTCTTCCTTCCTTTTGGTTTCTGCTCTCCTAAGCCTGGTCCAGTGCTTTAGGTAAGCTTTGTATAGGGTGAGGTTTGTTCTGAGTTTTTGTTTATTTGCTTGCTTTTCCTCTGATGGGAAAGGCTGAGTGAGATGGTAATCCTGTATGCTGATTGGGTTTGTAATTTTATTTGTTGTTTAGATGAGGTGTCCTGTGCACAGGGTGTTACTGGTGATTGGGTGATGCAGGTCTTGAATTCAGGTGGTCTCCTTTGTGTGAGTTCTCACTATTTGATACTCCCTAGGGTTAGTTCTCTGTTGGTCTGGGGTCTTGGAGTCAGCACTCCCACCCCAAAGGCTCAGGGCTTGATCTCCAGATGGTAGCTGTCCAGACCCTGGTGGCCATCCCCATTGCCAGTTTTGAGTTCCCTGCAAGAGGGTAGCAGGACTTGATGGCTCCTGGATCTTGCAGCCAGATCCGCTCGTTCTCCCTCTCGACTTTGGAGTGCCCACTTGGGGTGCTTCGGTGACAGCCCTTGGGTAACTGAGGTTGGCCAGAACCAGCTCAAGTCACCGCTACTGACATGGGACTCAGCCCACTGAACAGGGTCCTCCCCACCTGAGGCCAAGTGGGTGATGGCAGCTAAGCATGCACAGGAAGTGCCTAGCTGGATTTTTTACCACTGAGCCACCAGGGACAGAAGACATATATATTTTTATGGTTACTGAAGTAAAAATAAAATATTTTCCATTATTATTCAACATTGAATTAGAAGCATTTTTCCATATTGCTACACAGTTTTGGTAATTTTCATATGAATGCCTGCATGATAGTCTATTGTTTTGTTCTACCTTAAATCACTAAATCATTCCTGTAATTTTGGACATGTACAACCACTCCACTTTATAAATGAAGAAACTGAGGCCAAGACAAGTACTTCATGCTTTGAATCTCTGTGAATCCTTTCTCTTTGTCATGCTGTAGCTTTCATAGGGAAGATGAGAGTTATTATTGGCAAAAACTTCTGTGAGGTTAGTTTTTTTTTATGCTGGTGCATCATTTGGTACTTGTAAAAGATTAGATCGTAATAAAAAAATAAGACAACTGCTGAAAGTTTAGAGAACTGGTTAACAGACAAGGGAATAGGGTCATCGTTTCCTTTGATGCAATAGTAGCTTCTTTTGCTGTGTTGGGTAGATCCCCTGGAGACTTTGTATTCTCACATATGCTTATGAATGGGCAGTATGAACTTGCTTTATGCTTCAAATATTTATACCAGTAGCAGGTTCCTGAAGAATTGAAATAAATGTGGTTAAGGCTGATATAGGTGGAAGCTGGTAGACTGGGTCTGCCGACTGGAAACTGTCTTGTTAGAGTGTGCCTTGGAGAAAGAGAACACTACCATTTTTGGAGAGGAGGGTATTGAGAACTTCAATATGGAGTTACTGATAGGATGTAGGGGAAGCCTATCAGACATCTCAAAAACTAGAATGTTTGTGCTAGAAGGGACATTAGAGACCATTTTCAACTCATCAAGTACCCATTAAAATAGCAGGAATTGAACTAAAACTCAGATATCATAATGTCAAGTTGAGTGTATTGTTCATCACAGAATGATTTCAGTGACAAATTTTCCTCCTTCAGTTACTAAGAACTTTTCACATATGGAAACAATTTTAATTTCTTTTAAAAACTCTGATAACTCTATCTGTATTTCCAGATACTAGAGAAAAATATATGGCTATGTTCCTCCTCCATATTGCTGGAGATGAAGTAACTCTTCCAAATTGACGAGGCCGTGATTAGAATCTTTAGCTTTGTTTCAGTATGTCTTGAAATATACGTTTTAGAATGTAGATACTATAAATAGACTAGCAGTGGTCTCATTCAGAAACACCTCTCTAAACCACATTTCTAGAAACAGTGAGATAATTGGGTCAGAGTTGAAGTAACAGGTAGATAAGAGTTGGATGCAGGAGGGAAAGGAGTAGAAAACTCTGAGGTAACTTCCCCTCCTAGGATCTCAAAGACTATGTGCAAGGAAAACAATAGAACCATACAATTTTAGTTTTAGGATTACTACCAGGAAGCATGTTGTCTCATATTTTTCCTTTTTAGATTGAAAAACTAAAATTTATAAAGACTTGTCCAGATTTTAAGGGCTTTTCATTGAAAACATATGTCCATGCTTTCTTTTGCCTCTAAATCTAGTGCTTTTTGTCAACTAATGCAATAATTATTGTGTTAATACTGTTGCCATGAAGTAGGATAAGTGTCAATGTCCACAAAAGAGGACACGGGGAACATGTTACTATCCTTAAGGCTACCAAGTAGGGTTACATAAAAAAAAAAAATGCAGTATAGATGCCAAGAGCTTGATTGTGGCTTTCGGTTGGAAAGTCTGAGCAAAATTCACTGAAGGCTAGTTCAGAAGAAGTGAACCTTGTGGAGGTGAGGCCTGAGCTAGCCTCTAAAGGGTTGAACTTGAAATAGCTGGTAGTCGAAGGAGGGTACATTTCAGGCAGTAAGTACTAGCACTGCCACAGGAAGAACCTGTTACTGTAGAGAACATCCACTCCATTCTTTACAATAGCTTTAATATTCTTATTCTAATCAATGTAAATAACATTGAGTAAGTTACATAACCACTCTTGTCCTCTTTCTTTAGCAGTAAGGAGGAGTGAATAACAAAGCAGGGCTTCCTGTTACAGAGAAACCAGGAGGCATCGTGAATATGAAGCAGTATAAAGGATTTTATTCACATAAAGGGGAAGGAGAATATGCTCCACAAAATTCTACAGCCAGAATTTCAAAGCATCATTGTTGCCTAATGATGGTTTTAGCTTTGCCCTCGGTGAATATATAGTTGGAGTTTTGCAACTGAAAATTATCTTTGTTATGTTTTGCCTGGATCAAAGCACACATAAAACCTGACTGAATGGAAAAAAAGGCAAAAGCTACAGGTGAGAGCCTCAGCATGATGACAGGTGGCCCTCAGGTTTTTGCTAATGTCCTATATGGCTAAAATGTTTTGAAACCTTTGTAAGTAGACTGAAAAATTCAACTACACACACACACGCACACACACACACACACACATATATATGTATATATTTATATGTCCAGAACTGGTGCTCCTGCCTTTCTGGAGGTCAGAGTTACTACAGATGGAAAGAACAACACTCTGAGCCTTTCTTTCTTGGGGGTACAGTGTGAGGCTGTACCCCCAAAGAAGAGATATTTGTGAGAAGAAAAGTGAAGCTGCAGAATTTTGGAAGACTGTAAGAGAGAATAAAGTTACAGAAATGTGCTTAAATAAGAACTAGTCTCTGTAGCACAATCCAGGTTTTTCAGTCTTAGGTACACAATGGACTCTCTGAAATAAGAAAATTTTATGAACAGATGGAAATACCTTATAATCAACTGTTTGCCTATAAATGAGATTATTAATGAGAACCAGAGAAATCTTTATTTAAAAGGAGTGAGATTGGTGTTTCTGTTAACACTGGGTGGAGAGACCTCTTCCTGTTTTATGCTGTGGTTTTTAATGACACCTGTATACACTGAAGACTTATATTTTATCATGATTTCAGATAGAATGAAAGCAAGAACTGTTACCATTAGTTCTGTAAATTCCAACCAAACTTGGGTAAATCATGTTGTGAGTAAATACTCTTGATGCTTACTTGTACTTCTAGTGTTATTGACATCTTTTTCTTTAAAGACCTATGTCCAGTTCTTATCTTTGACTTCCTAAACCATGTCCTTACCTTCCTTGCCAATTATCTTAAGATCTTCTAGCAACATCATATTGGGTTTTTCCTGCTTAAAGGACAATTTTTGGGAGTCCCCAAACCCCTTCAATATTAATACATATGGGCTATGTGTAATAAGACAGATGGAAAAGTAGAAAGCTCAGTTTAGAAAAGATACATACATGATTGAGCTCCAAAATTCAAACACACACACACACACACACACACACACACACACACACACACACACATTCTCCCAAACCCTCCCTAATTAGGATATTTACTCCCCCCCCCTCCCAATGACTATTTATACAGTTAAATTCAACTGCATTGTAAGCTTCTGAGGATTAGGAAGATTTTCCTATGCTTTCATTTTATTTCTATCCCCACTCCTATGCTTTCATTTTATTTCTATCCCCACTCCAATATGGAGCATAAAGTATTGTCCTTAAAAATGTTTAATAAATATAGATTAAATGATTATTTATTTACCAAATTGACTGGCTTATCAATATGCCATGTACAGTTTGACACTGAGACTAGTTAGGCAATTTCACAGGAGATACAGGGAGGTTTTCAGGGACCATGTCATATTTATCTTCATCTCCCTTGCGTTGGTTAACCTCATGTTCTACTCAGTGCTCCCTATAGGTAGATGCTCCATTTCTGTTTATTGAATAAAAATTGGTTTCTATTGTTGAGCAATAGTTCCTCAATTAAGTTCTGTTATGAGAACTTGTACCACCATATTAAATTTAAAAAGAATACAAAATTGCTGCTACATGACCTGGCCTTTCAGTATAGAGAATCTAATATAATAATAGAGGGTTATTTCCTTGAGGGTGTAGCATCTCTCTAGCCAGTTGTTCATTGTTACATGCATGGCAAGCTCCTTAGAGTTAAAAGGTTCTTCCTCATCTGGGAGGAAAGAAATGAAAACCACTTACCTGGTCAACATTATTTCATAGGGTGCTGGGGAATAAATCAGGCTTGGCATGACCTTCATTGAAATTTCAGATTTATTTACAGAGATTTGTGCTGATCGCTTTATCTACTGGAGGCTCCGTTTCCCCTTGGTGACTCATAAGTAATGTGGTCCACGCAAACCCATGTAAATAGAGCTAATATTTCAAGGGAAGTCATGCTATATACTCTTCCCCTGAGAATAGATGATGGCTGACTGCTAGCCTGATATGAATTGATCTCTGTGAGGGAGAAGAGGGATTGTGTGGCCCAAAAAACAGTATCCAGGGTTTGTGAATTCTAAGAGGGGCTGAGGTACACTGGATCAAAGTGTGTTCATGTGGTATGTTTCTACCTATGAGCAAAAATCAACAACAGAAAACAAAATAACTCACTCAAATCAAGTCTTCAATGGTCTACAAAGTTATCATTGATTTTTCTGAATTTATTTGTGCATATTTTTTTCTTAGAGCTGCTAAATCCAGTGGTCTCCAAAGAAGAGTTTGGACCCGCAAGTAAATATATCTTTAAGCTGGTTGCCTCTATTAATTCCACTTCCTTTTTTTGTTTATCCCAGTTTCAGTCCCTCACCACACCTCTCTTTTCTTGCCTTCTAATATTCTTTTCTGGGATTTCTTGAACTTATGTAGCTCTTTTGGCCCAATTCTACTTAGGCCTCTACAGTCAGCAGCCTTCATTTATAGCTCAGAGACATGCCCACACATATTCAGAGAAACCAGCCCACCTACCTGCAGTACAGAGGTGAAATGTAAGGCTTCTGCAAAATAGGAACAAGCTTTTCTTCATAAAATATTTATATAAAATGTAAACTGCTGTGGTCTAGGTTTCTTATCTCTGCTTTATGATGTATGATTGTATTAAGCCTTTTAAATGTTATTGTTTAAGAAGTCTAGAAGGAGGTTAGATAAGTGTATTAGAATCAATCAAGAAGCAGCAAATTTAGGGCATTCTATGGCCTTGCTGTATTGTTGCTCACTACATGGGATAAAGATCTTGTGAACTTACAATGGGTTTGAGAAAGCAAGACTCTGAGAACAAACCCTGAAAGACGCAAGTCTGTATAAAATTAACTGTGCGGTATGGATTTAAGTGACATTCTAAATACATATGTGGTCATGCCCCTCTCCTTAAAATCACGAGCTTTTTGAAGGCAAATACTGTGTTTTAGACACTGTGAATTCCCGGTGCCTAGCACCAGAATTTTTTATGGGTGCTTTAAGGTGAGTAAATTCTCAGCAAGTGGCTGCATAATCTCCTAAATGAGTAGGGAATGCAGCCATCTCATGAGAACTGAGAGCTCTAAACAGAACCTTCACACCAAGATATCCTCCCTTCATCCTGCTCTTGTAGCAAAAGAATATACTCAAACCCCTTGGGGCTAAGTTTGGTATGATCCTGATCCTGTGACCCATGCAAATTACTTATGCTTACTTTGGTCATGGTATCTTGTATCATCATTACCTTCATCATCATTTCCAGTAACAGAAGCGACAAGGCACATTCACTATCTGTGGGGTCCTGTGCCATGCTCTGTGGGTAAAGACAATTAAAAAACAAACAAACAAACAAACAGAAAAAAAAACAGTCTCTGTTCTGGAGAATCTAATATAATAATAGAAAATGAAAACAAATGTCATATGATGACATGGAGTTTTTCATGGAATACTGCTATCCATATATTTTGAATAGAGTGAAGAGAAGGAAGATTGCTTTGAAAATGAAGAGTGCTTTGGACAAATAAAGTACTGTGTACACTTTCTGGAGATTTATAACACACAATAACATGATGGAAGCTTTTGTTTTGACAGATATCACTTTAAATTTTCTACTAAAATATAACTGTATATAGCAAAATTTGCAGATTTTAAGTATAGAGTGTAAGTTTTTCCCAATGATACAGTTTTGTGACCAAAACCCCAAAGAAAATTTCTGTGACTCAAGAAAGTTTTTTCAAGATCCTTACCAGTCAGTTCTCCCCTAGCCTGCACCCCCTCCCCCAGGAAACCACTATTCTGATTTTTACCTCTCTAGACAGAGTGGTTTTTCCTGTTCTTCATACTTAGTAGGCAAACTTTTATAATGTAATATTTATCAATATTGCACATATTTATTATGCAGTAGAATATGCTTTGAAAAATGCTTAGTTATCACTTTACAGCTTTCAATGGATTTTCATATTCATTATCTTATTTAATTCAAAATAATATAAGGATACTGTAAGTGCCAAATGAGAGATTCACACAGTGGTTGCCACAGCAGCTGAGATGACAATATGCCAGTTAGAGTTAGTTTGAATTGAGAAAGCTTCCCAGTGGTCATCTGTCCTCTTCAGCTAGACCTTCAGATTAGTTAGGAAGTAAACAAGTCGGGAGAAAAGGAAAAAGAGCTCCCAGATATAGGAACAGGGTGGGCAAAAATTTAACAATGCCAATAGCAATGTATATTGTGCAGTAGAAAAGCAACAGCCTGAAAAAAGGTGTGGGAATAAAGCTGCTCCCCAGCCCTGACCATGCCTCTGTGCACTTGGAGAGGTGCTGTGGTTCCAGAGCCATATCTACTAAGATATGTTCCCTGCATGATCCTCTCAGCTATTTCCTTAGCAGTGCTGTGGTCAGTAAACAACTTTTAGGGACTGATTTCACCTTCTATTTTAATTTTTTTTCTCCGCACACTCAGGGATAGTATCTTGCCATTGTTAGAGGAGGTCACAGAGAGGACATGATCGCTGGTTGATCCTCAAACTGGATGCAGGGCAATAGGAGGCTCCTCATTCCCCTCCATCCTTGAAATGTACACTCTATCCATAGTTCTCACAGTGGGAGCTGTGTTCAAGGAAGCAGCACTGAGAGAGAAACGTGTTGTTGAGACCACAATGGGTGGGATATTACTACACGATTGAACCCATTAAGATCTGTCTATAATACTTAAGATTCTGGCACGTGGGCCAGGATCTACTCTTCTTGAGGCACCAAGACCAGCCTCCAGTGTAAGCTCTCTTCATCTTTGCATCACCACCTACCAACCCGGAGTGGCTGCCTCTTTCTAGGGTCTCTTCTTGCCCTCTATGTACAGGGGCCAGTTTCAAATTTCATCAAGGAACTCCTGAGGCAGACAATCAACAGCTGTCAATAAAACTTTCTTCATGTTCATTGTTCTTTCAGTAAATTATAATGGATAGGGAAGCTGCTCACAGCCTTGTGCTTGAATTTTACCATAAGAGAAATGTTGGCAAGGATTTCTCATGATTTGGATTGATAGGGAGTCCCTGTCTTCCTAGTGTGGTGTCTTTTCCAACCCTCTCCATCTTCTCTAGTCCCAGGGCTTTCCTCCCAGGCCTCTTGACTCCCTTCTCAGATCTCTCCAGTCATTCATGGGAGAGCAGTGTTAGGGTAAAGAACTGTTAAAAAATGCACATCCTGACTGATGACCAACAGGTAGCATTCTTGGCCAGATGTTTCCAGGTTCCTAGAGAATTAATCTCCTAAAAGTAGTTAGGATTTTTGGTAAGTAATTTCGCCAACAGGATCAAATCATTTATGCTGAATCACTTATTGCTGATTTTTATACAGGACATGAGACATGGGAGTCTACTTACAGTTTTTTTTCCAATATTAAACTTAGTCATGCTCTCATCTCCTTCTGCAAGAACATCAAAATCACAACTAGCTGTCAAATGACCATTGACAGAAAGACACTAGAACCCACCCATAAAAGATACCACCTGTCCAAAGACAGAGAAGGCATAACGGGATGGTAGGAGGGGCACAATCACAATAAAATCAAACCTCATGATTGCTGAATGGGCAAACCACAAACTAGAGAACAATAATACCAAAGAAGTCCTCCCACTGTTATAAAGGCTCTAGGCTCCTGTCAAGCTTTCAGCCTGGGGATCTGGTAAAGGGACTGAGCATCCTCAGGGAATCTGAATTTGAAGGCCAACAGGGTTTGCTTACAGGACTTCCACAGGACTGGGGGAAACAGACTTCATTCTTGGAGGGCACAAGAAAAATCTTGTGCTCACCAAGAGCCAGAGCAAAGGATCAGTGACCCCACCTGGAGATTTAACTAGACCTATCTGCTACTGTTGGAGGATCTTCTGTGGAGGGGTGGGTCAGCAGTGGCTCATCACAGGGATGGGGGCACTGGTAACAGCAGTCCTGGAAAGTACTGGTTGGCATAAGTTCTGTTGGAGATTGCCATTAACCCTACCATATACCCCAGGGTAGACCCCAGGGCTGGGTCGTCTCAGGCCAAACAACTAGAAGGAAGGGAGCACAGCTCCACCCATCAGCAGATAATTGGATTCAAGTTTTACTGAGCATAACCCTGCCCACCAGAACAAGACCCAGATTTTCTTACCACTGGTTCCTTCCATCAGGAAGCTTACACAAACCTCTTAGCTTCATCGACCAGAGGGCAGACAAGGGCAAGTTCAGTTCAGCTCAGTTCAGTCCCTTAGTCATGCCTGACTCTTTGCAACTCATGTACTGCAGCACACCAGGTTTCCCTGTCCATCACCAACTCCCAGAGTTTACTCAAACTCATGTCCATTGAGTTGGTGATGCCATCCAACCATCTCATCCTCTGTCATCCCCTTCTCCTCCCTCCTTCAATCTTTCCCAGCATCAGGGTCTTTTCCAATGAGTCAGTTCTTTGCATCAGGTGGCCAAAGCATTGGAATTTCAGCTTTAGCATCAGTCCTTCCAATGAATACTCAGGACTGATTTCCTTTAGGATGGACAGGTTAGATTTTCTTGCAGTTCAAGGGACTCTCAAGAGTCTTCTCCAACACCACAGTTCAAAAGCATCAATTCTTCAGTTCAGTTCAGTTCAGCTTTCTTTATAGCCTAACTTTCATATTCATACATGACTACTGGAAAAACCATAGCTTTGACAAGATGGACATTTGTTGGCAAAGTAATGTCTCTGCTTTTTAACATGCTATCTAGGTTGGTCATAACTTTTCTTCCAAGGAGTAAGCATCTTTTAATTTCATGGCTGCAGTCACCATCTGCAGTCATTCTGGAGCCCCCCAAAATAAATTCTGCCACTGTTTCCACTGTTTTCCCATCTGTTTGCCACGAAGTGATGGGACCAGATACCATGATCTTAGTTTTCTGAATGTTGAGTTTTAAGCCAACTCTTTCACTTTCCTCTTTTACTTTCATCAAGAGGCTCTTTAGTTCCTCTTCACTGTTTACCATAAGGGTAGTGTCATCTGCATATCTGAGGTTATTGATATTTCTCCTGGCAATCTTGAATCCAGCTTGTGCTTCACCCAGCCCAGTATTTCTCATGATGTACTCTGTATATAAGTTAAATAAGCAAGGTGACAATATGCAGCCTTGATGTACTCCTATTCCTATTTGGAACCAGTCTGTTGTTTCATGTCCAGTTCTAACTATTGCTTCCTGACCTGCACACAGATTTCTCAGGAGGCAGGTCAGGTGGTCTGGTATTCCCATCTCTTTAAGAATTTCCTACAGTTTGTTGTGCCCTTTTGGAGGGCACAGACAGAACCTTGTGTGCACCACGACTCAGGAGAAAGGAGCAATGACCACACAAGAGACTGACCCAGACTTGCCGTAAGTATCCAGGAGTCTCCGGCAGAGGGGCGCATTGGTGGTGGCCTGCTGCAGGATTGGGTAGTATACTGCTGAAGGATACTGTAACAGTACATGCACAGGACCTTTTGAAGGAGGTTCCCATTATCTTCATTACCTCCACCATAGTTTGGTCCTAGGTAAATAACAGGGAGGGGACACAGCTCCACCCATCAACAGAAAATCAGATTAAAGATTTCTGAGCATGGCCCCACCCATAAGAACAAGACTCAGTTTCCCCCTCAGGCAGTCTGTCCCATCAGGAAGCTTCCATAAGCCTCTTATCCTTCTCCATCAGAGGGCAGACAGACTAAAAACCACAATCACAGAAAACTAACCAATCTAATCACATGGACCACAGGTCTCATCTCACTCAGTGAAACTATGAGCCATGCCATGTAGGGCCACCCAAGATGGATGGGTCATGGTGGAGAGTTCTGACAAAATGTGGTCTACTGGAGAAAAGTGAAGTTGCTCAGTTGTGTCCGACTCTTTGCAACCCCATGGACTGTTGTCTACCAGACTCCTCCATCCATGGAATTTTCCAGGCAAGAATACTGGAGTGGGTTGCTATTTCCTTCTCTAGGGGATCTTCCTGACCTGGGGATCGAACCCAGGTCTCCTGAATTACAGGCAGATGCTTTACCATCTGAGCCTGGAGATGGGAATGGCAAACCACTTCAGTATTCTTACCTTGAGAACCCCATGAACAGTATGAGAAGACAGACAAGAAGAACCACAATCCTGCTAGAATGAAAACCACATCACAGAAAGTTAATCAGAATGAGAAAGCAGAAGGTAATATCCCAGATGAAGGGACAAGATAAAACCCTAGGAAAAGAACTATATAAAGTGGAGATAGGCAACCTTCCAGAAAAAAAATTCAAAATAGTGACAGTGAAGATGATCCAGGATCTCTATAAAAGAATGGAGAAGATGCAAGAAATATTTACAAAGATCTAGAAGAACTAAAGAACAAACAAGCATGAACAATGCACTAGAAGGAATCAATAACAGATTAGCTGAAGTAGAAGAATGGATAAGTGACCTAGAATGGTGAAAATCACTGCCATAGAACAGAATATAGAAAAAAGAATGAAAGAAAAATGAGTAAAGCTTAAGAGACCACTGGGCCAACACCAACATTCAAATTATAGGGATCCCAGAAGGAGAAGAGAGAGAGAAAGGACCTCCTAAAATATTTGAAGGGATAATAGTTGAAAACTTCCCTCACATGGGGAAGGAAACAGTCAACCAAGTCCAGGAAGTACAAGAGAGTTCAAGGCAGGATAAACCCAAGGAGGAACACATCAAGACACATAGTTATCAAATGGGCAAAAATTAAAGACAAAGATAAAATATTAAAAGCAACAAGGGAAAAGCAACAAATAACATACAAGGGAACTCCTGTAAGGTTACCCAACTGATTTCTTAACAGAAACTTTACAAGCCAGAAGGGATGGTACGGTATTTTTAAAATGATGAAAGGGAAGAGCAAACAAGAGCACTCTACCCAGCAATATGTTCAGATTTGATGGAGAAATCAAAATCTTTCCAGACAAGCAAAAGTTAAGAGAATTTGGCACCACCAAATCAGCTTTACAATAAGTATTAAAGGAACTTCTCTAGGCAGGAAACACAACAGAAGGAAAAGACCAACACAAAATAAACCCAAAACAATTAAGAAAATGGTAACAGGATAATACATATTGATAATTACGTTAAATGTAAGTGGTTTAAATGCACCAACCAAAAGACATAGACAGGCTAGGTGGATGAAACCATGTGCATGTATGCTCTTACACTTACCACATCACTCAGCTTGTATGCAATTACTTTATATTGTTAAGCTAATCATATTTCCATTATGGCCTATAACTGTAATTATCTTTTATTTTTTGCCTGGTTATTGATTATGGAAACTGATAAACATCTTTTATTATTGTGATTATGTAACTGTTATTTGCTTAAACCCATTGTATTATGATTGGTCAATAGACAATAATAGAATTCTTTATCACTAAGGCTATCAGTTAATAGAAAAATCTGTAATCAATTTTTAAAATCCAGATGCATATCAGAATTATCTTGGAATTTTTTGAAAAATACAAATGCCCAAGTATTGCTTTTTTTCCCAAAGCTTCAGACGTGTTTCTAATGAGCATCTGCGTTTAAAAACAACTGGACTGCTTGATTATTTTTTACTTTTATCTAGTTTGTTTCACTTTTTCTATTTCACATTCCGGTCTCCCATTTCATTTAGTGTGTTTTCCAATTTCTCCACCTCTTCTTTTGTGTTCTTTCTCAAGCCTTTATCAAGCACAGTAGAAAAGCTTTGTACACACATATGTATATAAATAGCATGTAGAATAAAACATATATTTTAGAAAACATAAATTTTTGCCTAAAAAAATTATGACTTTTGATTCTACTTGTTTTACTTAATAGGAATAGAATGCTAGATTTATATTTATATTCACTCAAAGCTTTGACATAGTTTCATGTGTTTTGGCATCTAATATTATTGCTAAGAGACTAGAAAGTTTATTATCTTAGTGCTTTAAAAATAAATTTGAATGAGGTTTGAAACTTCTAATCCAATTTTGAGCATACAAAGAAATCTATTTTGTAAAAAAAAAAAAAAGAAAGAAAGAAAGAAAAATGGAAGTTATTAACAATGTGTGATACAGCATTTTTAACTAAATCACAGATTTTATTCAAATTTCACAAAACTTTATGTTTGGGTCCATTATTTGTTTTCATACCTTATTCAAGATTCCATATTGTATTTAGTTGCATTGAGTGACTTCAGCTGCATGAAATAAATTCTAATAAATTCTCTTTTCACTTTTATTTTGTTACAGATATTTTCTAGTTTTTCTTGTTATGACTTTTTGGATACACTCATCATTGAAAAGTGGACATTTAATTTCTGAATATATGGGGTTTCAAAGTTTCTTTGATATTAAATTTTCATTTTGATATTAATTTCTCATTTAAATGCTATCTTCTTTGCAATTACTCTCTGTGTTTCTTTCAGTCTTTTAACTTCATCGAGGCTTTCAATGGCTAAGTCAAAGCTCTCTCTTGGTAAATGTCACACTGCACTTGAAAATATGTGGGTTATTATCAAGCATCTTTTGATACTGATTTCTAACATAATTCCACAGTGATAAAAGAGCAGACTCTGCATTCTTTCAGTACCTTTAGACCATGACATTTTTGCACCTTGTTTTACATCCCTGCATATGTTCCAGTGTCTCCTAGTTCATAGTCTGTGGGAACTTGAAAAGAATTTGTAACCTATGTTGTATGAAAATTATACAAATCATAACTTTGTTGAATTGGCTAAAAAGTAAAGAAATTTAAGCAAATAAATAGTGAAAGATTTCTTGTTGATATTTTAGCATGCACAGTAATTTCTATTCAAAATATTTTCTTTTTTGGTATGTGATTTCTTTTTTGATATGTGGGCTCAGAAGTGTGTTGCTGATTGTCCAAAAACTGGGCAATTTTGCAGACTTTTTATTGATTTCTAGGTAAATGCTGTGTGATCAGAGACCACATTTTGTGCAATTTCAATTACTGAAAAGTTATTGAGATTTTTATGTACCCAAATATGGCCTGTCTTGTTGTGCATTCTGTGAGCATTTGTTTGGTGATGTTTGAATAAATGTTAATTTAAGCCAAAGCATAAAAACAAACAAACAAAACAGAAGAGAACATACACATCATTACAATGGGGTAAGCAGGGAGGCCTGGCGTGCTGCGATTCATGGGGTCGCAAAGAGCCGGACACGACTGAGCAACTGAACTGAACTGAATTGAAGCAATGTGAGAGAGCTACTATCTTACATAGCAGGAAAGAGGGAAGTGGATACTAAGTAGGATTATTTCTTGACTGACTAAAAATTAGTACAGGTACCTTTGGCAACAGTTTGCCTGTCTGCCTTTCACACCTTACCCACCCGTGTCCTCTTATTACTTCTCAAAGTACTCTGCACCTATGCTGCTCTGTCACATGGAGGGCAGCAGAGAGGAGATGCAAGAAGATGGGATGGATGGTCATTTTAGATGAAGCTCCTGTCATGTCCTTTATCCACCCGTTACTAGCCATGAGAAATGTGCATAAATCATAACATATTAGAGACCTTCTGTATTAGGTGTCCCTCCACCCTAATATTACAGACAAGCTAATGCACATGAAAAAGCAAGTGCCTTTTCAAGCTCACAGAGTGAGTCATCTGTGGGACCAGGGCTAACAGATGGCTTCCTGTCTCCCTAAAATTCATATCCCCTTACACTGTACCCCAGTGATTCATGAAACAGAGAGGCAGTGGGCTCTGTTCATGGTTTGTTACTCAGGGCATAGATTATTCCCTCCCTCTAGAACTTCATCCCCCAGCCTCTATCTAGAAGATTCCTCTTCATCCCCTACAACTAAGGCAAAATATGTCTTCTACATGGGAAGTCCTCCCTTAGTTCCAGATTGCCTGCCATACTCTTCAGTAAAGCCCTGCCCTTCTTCAATACTCACTGTGCTTTCAGTCACTTGCTCACTGTCCATCCTCCTTGCCCAACCATGAGCTTCATGAGGGCCCAGGGCCTGACTCATAGTTTTTTTTTTTTTTTTTTTTTAATTTTTAAAAGAACATTTTTATTTCACCTTCATTTTAAAGGGTATTTTCAATGGATACAAAATTCTGGAATAAAAGTTATTTTTTTCCTCCTAGGGCAATTTAAATATGACATCTAGCCTCCATTAATGAGAACTTAGCTGACTCATAGTTTTTCAATGGATATGTGTTGGTTGAACGAATGAATGTGCTGAGCACTGAGGTGGGCCTATGTGTCTCACTGTCACAGAGGCACATGCACATGATGTTCAGCTTATTGTCCTTATTCAGGTTTTTGTTGTTGTGGCTTTGTTGTTACAGCAACTCTGACTAACTAAAGAGCAAGTAAAATTTGGTGGAAACCTATTGATAACTCACAGAGAAAGCTGAAAACTCAGAAGATGATGGGAAGTGAGACAACTCTGAGGAGCAGGAATGCTAATGACTGGAACAGCTCATCCCAGGGAGAGTAGGCCAGTGGCCACAGCCATCATCAGGAAATTCCTACACTTAAAGTCTCTGTCACTGTGAAAAAGCTGCATGTGTCAGGGAAGGAGCGCCCAATTAGCACAGTCTGTTCCTTGGTCCACTGGGAAAGTGTACATTTCACAAAAGAAGATTCTATTAAGGAAGAGGAATGAATAAAGGGTGATGAGATAGAAAAACAAAAGAAGACACATGTCCACTCCACACATACCTTGGTGAACTGCCCCAAGTCTGTTCATGATTTTACAAAGGGGGTACCATGCCCCCTAGCACCTAGGTATCTCTCAGACAAGGTGCGGTTTTGTCAAGAGTCTGCCTTCCCAGGGAGTGTGAGCTCTTAAAGCCTGACAGATAAGTTGGGACAATAAATGTGTGCCTAGCGAATGAAAGCGTGGATTATAAGTAGGTGAAGTGCAGTCATCAGAGACAGCTCTCAGAGGAGAATCAGAGCCAGAGATGTCAGATGTATATTCAGTCCTCAAATACTTTTCACAAAAGCTTTGTAAAACAGGTAAGAAAGTTATATTTCTTATGTTACTGATGAAGAAATTAGAGAGATTAAATGAGGAGTTCTGGGTCACACAACCAATTATTTGCAAAACTGGAATCAGAATATAGGTCTTCAGTGCCCTACTGCAATGGTCGAGATAGTGGCTGAGTGATTTTTTTAAAATTTTAATTCAAATGTTTTTTGATGGACAAGCCAAAGATAAGTATGGCATTTTGTAAGGAACCAAAGAAACCTGAGAACACGTGAAAATCATAAACAGTATAAAAATGAAATGACCGAGATATACCATGTTTGTGGGTGTATGGGTGTGAAAATGGGGTTAGAGAGCAGGCTGTGTGTTTAAAGAGGAACATTTGTGCAGAGGTACTCTTGGAAACAGGACTCTGAGAGGGAGTAAAGACAGAACATTGGGGAGTTTTCTGAAAGTTCCATCTCATTGCTTTAGTCCTTGAGCATTAAGGTTTTTGGGTTGTTGTTGAATTAGTGTATTTTAAGGAATTACTATTGAAATGGATGCTTTTGCTGTTTATATCATATAATATGTCCCCCAGTAGCAGCAGCAGCAACAATAACAGGAAACCAATAACAGTTATTAAAAAGGAAACTTCATGTTCTTAGATAAACAATTTATAGAAAGACAGAATGTGTGTTTATTAAATGCACATTCAAGATATTTTAGACTGAGTAATCATGTCGTGCACACTTCTTTTGCTGTGGGATGAAGTCATTTACAGGATACTTGCAAATACCCTGAATATGGACACAAGAACTTGATAGAGGACCAGGAAAGTTTCTAGTGTCTCCACACCATAGGTTGGGGTCCTCTGACTCTCCTGAATCAGGAAAAATATGGGACTTTGTTCCTGTAGTCCATGTGGGTGGGCTATCTTATCCCTTTTTGTTGTTTAGACAGTATCTACTATTGTTGAGGATTAATGCTACATAGAACCCTGTCAACTCCTAGGTTTGCAGGTGAAACAGAACAGAAAGCATTCTACTTCAGTTGGTCTTCCAGACAACTCATTCTCAACTCCCCATTCTGGTTACAACTTGTCATCTGTAAGCATTATTTAAAAATTTAGATTCTTAGGATTAATCTTGTGAAGATTAATCCACAGTGGAGAAGAATATAGAGTATATAGAGCAGTGACATCTTTACTCTTTCCTAATTTCCACATGAAACTCCAACATGAATATTTATTTTGGTAAATTAACTTCTGTCAATAAGAGAGAAAGAAGAGCTAGGAAAAAAGTGAGGTCAATGCCTATTGTAAGCCCTAATTCTCAAAGGTGGGAGAAAACAGTAAACAAGGTATTCAAGAAATTAAAAATAAAGCTGCCCTATGACCCAGCAATCCCACAATCATGCTTCTAGGTATTTATCCAGAAGAAATGAAATCTGGACCATGGAGAGACATCTGCAGCCCCATGTTCACTGCAGCATTATTCACAATAGACAATATGTGGAAACAATCTAAGTGTCCATGGATGAATGAATGGACAAAGAAGCTGTGAAAGGTCTACATATGTAATATAGATGTATACATTAGAAGTATACATGTATATTATATGTAGCATATAATACACACACAATCAATTCTTTGTGACAAATAAGGATGAATCTGGAAAGAATTATGCTCAGTAAAATAAGCCAAACATAGAAAGACAGATATGATATCCTCTTACTTATACGTGGAAACTAAAAATTCAGACTCACAAAAACAGGAAGCAGCTACTATTGTAGCTACTAGGGGCTGAGTGGTGGAGTCAATGTAGGTCAAAAAATACCAAGTTTCAGTTATATGGGACAAATAAGTTCTGGAGCTCTAAAGTACTGCATGGTGACTATAGTTAATAATATTATCTTATTTACTTGAAATTTGCTAGGACAAATGTGATCTTACTACAGAAAACAGTATTTAAGATGATAGATGTGTTAATTAATTTAATTGTGATACTCATTTCACGGTGTATGCATACATCAAAACATCAGGTTAAAGATTTTGATTGTGCAAATACACTTTTCATTTGTCAAGTATACCTCAATAAAGCTAGACAAAAGTATGGGAGAAAGCAGATTCTCAGTGAAGATATTCCTGGAAGCAGAAAGGTCATGGAAAAGACAAGGAAGAAAGCCGGAGGCAAATGGGTACCTCAGTATGAGGTAGGCATGACTGGTAGACAAGAGCCCTTGATGGAAAAGGGATGTCAAAGTATCCTTCAGTCAGAACGGGAAAAGGAAATTATCAAACTCCCATCCCATTGGATCCTTGAGAAGCTCACTTGCAGAGCTTAAACTATTCATAGGAGCCAGGAGAATGGAGGGGAGGCAGAGAGAAAAAGAGACAGAAAGAGAACTTGAGAATTAATTGTCAACAGCTTTTAGATAATGAGAATTGTGGTTCTATTTAGAGGTTCAGCTTAAAAAAAAGTGTTCCATCACTGGGCAGTTTGGAAGTTTGGCAACTAGTGTAAAGAAGGAAAAAAAAAAATCAACATTTAAAACTGGTGAGTTTTAACTTTCATCTCTCACTTCTTTAAGTCTCCTTCTCTAATTTTCCTGAGGCAGACAAAGAAGAAAGTCATATATCCCCTAAAATTCTTGCAGACTATAAGGGTAAAGAGAAAAGGATTCCTGAGATGTATGTTTTGCCTTTCTATAGAGAGCAAAAATTAGCATTCGGCCTCCTTATTACAAGTCCCATTTTGATCTTTTTTTAATTGCCAGTGAAAAAGTAATGAAGAGCAATTCTAATTTAGCCACGAAAATCCTACAAATGATAAAAAAGGCCGAGCTGACAGGTGTGCTGAAAATGGTCATGTTTTTCCTCTCACTGTGAGTCTAACTAGAGCTAATAATGGTCTAGAGTCAACTTTTGAACTGCTTGTGGTGTCTGTCATCCAGAGAGTTCAAAGACTTTACAAACAATAAATAATTAGGTCTCACAAAAGCCCTGAAGAGAATTACACTGTACCCATTTTACAGTTGAATAATGGATCGCCAAGGGCCCAGAGCTGGTCTTGGAGAAAGTCTTCTCTGAGGCCTCTGTCCATGACTGCTTCCTCCCACTTTGAGGACTTATCAACCTCCCACACACTCCACACACACTCCTGGGAGAAGCTACCCTCCCTACCATCATCTTTATCCTGAGTCAAATCCGCTTTACCATAGATTTAAGCGTCTTTCCTCCATCTTTCAATTTCTATTTCTGACCATCGTCTCTTTTGTTTGCTCATGTATTAAATATCTTTGCTGCTGAGAATTATGACATCTCTCATGCACTCTGCACTTTACAAATGAGTGTAGGCTTCTGCTCCATTTTAAAAAGTTAATGAATAAGTGTTTCTAGTTACCTATGTAGGCAACAGTGATCTGGGCATTGCAGGAGTTACAGAAAGAGCCTTAAATGCAGATCTTTCCTTGGAGAAGTTGCAGAATGCGACTGACACCCAGGGTACAGCAAGGAAATAGGCCCAGCACCTAAGTCTTCATTGGGTGTCAGCCAAGTAGTAGGGACACAGGAATTCAGAAGTGGGAGGAGTAAGACAGGATTCTTGGAGGAGCTTGGATTTGTTGAAAGCTTTGAAGACAAGTAATAGAAAATTTGGGAGAGGCATTCCAGGTCTAGGGCCAAAATATGCCCTAGGGTGAGGGCAAGTTGAGTTGTTAGGGGACAATCAAAGGTGAATAAAATTAGACTGCACATATTAGCTCCTCAAGAAAACGGGGTGTTTAGCTGACACTTGGGGTAGCAGGTAATGAGCTCAGTGCAGCCTTTTTCACAGCAGTTGTAAATTCAATCTAGGAACCTGCCAAGGAGAGTTTTGACTGTCAGGAAAACTAAAGGTAACTTTTCTTAATGAAATTCTTTATTCTCATTTTATTTTAACTTCACCCTTATGTTGGGAACCTTGAAGGTCCTTTCTTGTGTCTGGAGGCAGAGACAGGAGTCTGCTGTATATCAGTAAATATAAAGCAGTGGGCCAGTGTTCATGTGTAAAAGAATGTTCCCTGTCGGGGTTTTGTTTAGGGTTGTTTTTAAGGAGGAGGTGGCACAAGAGCTGGGCTGGGTTATATAGGTTGATGGAACAGGGCGTGGGTCCTGGGAGGAAGGGAAGAAGATATGCAGTGTGACAGTAGGAGGTGGTTATACACAGAAATATATAGCACTCGGCAATTTTCAGAAACTTTCTATCTACACTATTTCCTTTGGTATTTCTGACTTCTTAAGAAGTAGGCCTGACAGGTTTTATTACCCCATTTTACAGATGAGGAATGTGAGAGAGAGTGTTTAGTTTATTCTTACAGATAATGTAACTGTCAGACAGCCATTTAGGTACAGAATCTAAGAGTCCTCGGCTAGGGAGCTGTGTCCGGCATCAGGCAGGGGGAAGCAGTGGAAAGACCTGGATGAGTCAGGCATCAGGAGATGGTTGGTGTTTCTCTTCCTGACTCTGGGAGGAGAGGAACAGCCAAGAATTCAGGAGGCGAAACTGGTCTATGCTCTGTCGAATGGGTCTCTGACTGAGCTAGTATTTTAACATTTCCCTGCGAGACAGGGAACTTTGCGCGGGGCAACACACACAGTAGGAGTTCCATAAGTGGTTGTCAGAGGTGTGGATACAGCCCAACTGGCTCACCACAGGCCCACCGTACCTAATTGCCTCAGAAAGGACTGTGAAGAGACCGAAAATAAAATTCTCATCAATAATAGAATCTGTTGTTTTTTTCTTCTCTTCCCAGGGAGACTTTGGTTCCTCAGTTGCATTTCCAGTATTTTAAGATGAGAATAATTTTCACAGTGGCAGGTACAGCTGGTGAGATGCTATATTAATATGAAGGAAAATGCTAGAATAGAATTTAAGAATATTAAGAAGGGATTTGGTTTCTGACAGAAATATTAGCTGTAGAGGCTGGTATGAAGATTTTAGAGAAATTTAATTAAAATTTAATCTTCTTTCTAATTAAAGTTTCCTTTAATTAAACTTAAAATTAAATTTGCTTTAATTGGAGGAATTTAAAGGGTATTATCTTTTGAGTGTCAATCATTTGGAAAGAAAAAAACTATGCTGCTTTGTCTAGTTTAAAAAGGGATTGGTATCAAATTTCCAGAAAAGTAATAAAAATACTATATTTAAATAGAAATCAGTCCTCCTTGCTGTTTGGCTTCTCATTCTCCTAGTTCAGAAGTATTTGGCTTGAGCTGTGGTTTCCTTCTGTGTGTGGGACCTCTGGAGAGGGTTGGGTTTAGACCATCAGGAGTCTTCATATAAGAGGCTTGCATCTCTTTCTCCACTGTTCAAGATCCCTGAGGAGCTGTCTTCCTTCTGACAGGATTGTTCTAAGCCTCCTTATGCCTATTTTGAAGAACCTTGCTCAATAGAAAAATCCAGAGAAATGGATGTCTCCTGTCTTTCTCTGTGGCTCCAAGCCCCATTCAAGTCCATTCCTTTCTCAAAGTCTTTTCATTTTTTAAAATAATATATTTACTTTAATTGGAGGATAATTACTTTACAATATTGTGATGCTTTCCCATGTAGTATATTCAAGCTCTTTCAAGTCACAGATATCATCACCTCCAAAAACTGAGGCTGAAACTGAGTTAATTCCTTCTGGGATGGCTTACACTGAATGACTTCACTGTTTCCAATGACAGCATCTTTAAAAGTGGTGCTTCATTATCTCTTATACATCCTCATCTGTTAACAAATCCTTTATGTTAGCCAACACAGTGGTAACTTTAGTTTAGCTCCTTATCTCATCCCCAGATGGATGTGGGCAACAATTTCTAACAGGTTCTATCTGCTCCCTAGTCTCCCTCCGATCTATTCTACCTGCTATTGCCAAACCATTCATCTGAAAATACTGCTCTATGACTCCCAAATAATCTCTGAAATTCTAACCCTGGCATTCAAGGGACTGCAAGGAGGTCCTAAAGGAAATCCGAAAACCAGTCCATCTTAAAGGAAGTCAATCCCGAACATTCATTAGAAGGACTGATGCTAAAGCTGAAACTCCAATACTTTGGCCACCTGATGTGAGGAACTGACTCCTTGGAAAAGACTCTGATGCTGGGGAAGATTGAAGGCAGGAGGAGAAGGGGATGACAGAGGATGAGATGGTTGGATGGCATTACCGACTTGATGGACATGTGTTAGAGCAAACTCTAGGTGTTGGTGATGGACAGGGAAGCCTGGCGTGCTGCAGTCCACGGGGTCACAAAGAACCAGACATGACTGAGCAACTGAACTGAACTGAACTGAACTGAATAGTGGGCTAAGATCACCTTTTCCACATTCACCTCCCTCAGCTTGGCTTGGCTAACACACTCACTCTTGCTCTCGCCATACTAGTTACTCACAGCTCCTTAAGCACACTAAACTGCTTGACTTCTGTGCCTTGCCCGCACAAGTCATTTCAGCTTAGAATATACACTCTTCCTTCAAGATTCCAGTGAATTGCAAGGAATTCCAATGAAATTCCAAGTCATCTACAATCAGCCCCTTATCAGTCTGCCCTGGAGTGCTGGCTCACTCCTCTGTAGGCCTGCAATGTTCATTCTGTGCATGAACATTCACATCCTTTATTCACATGTAGTCTGTAGTTGACAGTTTCTGAAACTTGGAAAGTGGTATCTTCTCATTTGATCACCAGTGCCAGTTGTGATGTTTGTGACAGAAGCTTTATTATTCATTTTCATATCTGACCAATATGAGGCTCTGAAGTGTTTGGAGTTCATCAAGATCTTGTAGCTAGTGAACAATTGGTTGAGGATTAGAAGCCAGTTTCTCTTCTGACTTATTTATATAGGTTTACTTTACCTTTTTCTCCAACTGTCAAATTTACTGTAAAACTGATTTTTGCCTGTTTGTTCAAAATAGTTTAAACAAAGACCTTTTAAGAATTCAGATTTGGAACTACTGGGACTTGTTGAGCTAGTTAAGTGCTTGCTATTTTATTCAAAGTAAGTAAGACACAGATAAAGATCATCAAAGGAAGATGAATGACCAACTGTCTATTGACTTGTCATGACTAATGTACAGATACACCCCCAAGGGTGAACATCTTAGTTTTCTTTATTATTTCTCCCTTTTCTCTCTCCCTTATTTCTCCCTTCCTTCTTTTGGAAAGAACTAGGGTAATTGCAGTAAAGACAAAGAGTGCTGCAGGAAAAAGAATGCTGTGGTTAGAGCAGTAGATAAAATAGACTAGGCTTTTAGGATATAAAATTAGAATTCAGAGCTGGTGCTTATATTTACCTTTAGATATTTTGAGCCAATAAGACTTGGTGTAGCTGTGAAGTGTAGAATAGAGCTGGGTAGCCAGAGCACAGGTGCTGAGCTAGAGGTTCCACTAAAGTCTAGACAGGTGTATGGCTCAAGGTCTGTGGAGTAGTTATTTGAGGGAGGAATCAGAGAATATGACTGAAACATGTATATTGCCATATGTGAAACAGATAGCCAGTCCAGATTGGATGCATGAGGCAGGGCGCTTAGGGCTGATGCACTGGGATGAGGGATGGGATGGGGAGGGAGGTGGGAGGGGGGTTCAGGATGGGGGACACATGTACACCCGTGGCTGATTCATAAGAATGTATGACAAAAACCACTACAATACTGTAAAGTAATTAGCCTCCAATTAAAGTAAATTAATTTAAAAATAAATATTAAAAAAAATGCTAAGAGGCTACTGTGTTCACTTCTCCCTTCAAAGGCAAGTGCTCTCAAGCACTTCTTGCGTAGATGCTGGAGCTTCATCTCTGAATGTGGAGAACAGTAGAGCCTGCTCTCCTGCAATTGTCTAGACCAGCGAATGGTCTCAGCCATGGACAACCACGGAGAGGCTTGATCTGCAGGGACTAGCCACCATACTATGCAGGATAAGGCATGCTCCATACGAGTCAGCAATGAATCAGTTCAAACAGATAGACTTTCTTGGGGTAACAATGTTACAGGCACATAAAACTGGTGACTCCCTTGAGATTATGATGAGTCCTAGAGTAGATAAACTGCTTTTCTTGAAACTTTGAAGTTCTGGGGCCCAAAATGGCTTTATTGCCCTTCAGTCAGTTGCCTTGCTGTCCTACTTCCTTTTGTGATCATACAGTGAATGATCATTACAGAAAGCATCTGAGAATGTCTTTTTTACAATCTTATAAACCAAGTTCCTAATTATGCCACTTTATGTCTCAAAGTATTTCAGAGCTCTGGATACAGCACTTTTAAAATTGCTATACATTTCATGTAATAATAATTTTACCTGTCATGAAATATTTCTCTTTTTGAAATTGTTTTTTGGCCACTTAAAAATATAAAAAAGCATTCTTCAATCAACAGCTCTGCAAAAACACTTGGTGGCTGAATTTGGCCTGGGGCTTAAATGTACCAGTCTCATTTTCCTCTGAGATGATGTGGTCTTACCTCCTTGGGTCCTTCTATCCCTTAGGGATAACTCTTGTTTTCTCCCCTCTGCATCTTTATTAATGTTGGTCTCTCAAACTGAAAAATCTTATCTTGGTCCAGATTTGTTAAAATTCTGTCTAATATTTAAAATCTACCTCAAATAGAGAATTGAGATGAAATTCCAGATTTCCTATTCTCAAACTATCCTAGAAATAGGAGGTGGTTAGGACTTTGAAATCAGACTGCCTGAGTCTGACTGCTTACTAACTCTGTCATCTCGGGCAACCAAATCTTATTAAGCTTCATCTGAAAATTGAAGATAATAACAGTTCTCAAATTACAGTTCATTGGGCTATTGTAAGAATAAAATATTGTGAGCAGATAAAGAGCTTAGCATAGTACCTGATGGGGATGAAGTAATCTGTTCATGTTAGCAGTGGTCAGTTCTTTGTCCTGGGTCCTGTACTAAATGCTGTATTATCCTTCTGCAGTTTAAAGAAACAATTTTGCAGTGAGAAAAAACACAATGCTATAGCCTTTGTTTTAGCAAGTGTTTTTATTCTTACATGTACAGTCTAATCTTTTCCACTTGGTTTGGCAATAAAAGAACAAATTTATTTTTCCCTCTCTTGCCTATGCTTACCTCCACAAGGAAGTATAATTTTCTCTTCTCTGTTTTTTCTTAATTTTAGGTTTTTTATATGTGGTGATAAAATTAATGTAGTTTCTTCTTTTACCGAAAATTTATTCTCTCAGAGTCTTATCCTACCATCCCATCTTGGTTTGAATACTAGAGTCATCAATTTATATCAAACCAGCTCTAGGAATAATGTTGGTTTATTAATTCCTTTTGTAGAGTATAGAAGCAGGGTGGAGAAACTTTGCGGAAAGAATTTATTTCCTTTCACTTTCCTTTTGATAGAGTGTAAAAAACATCAGATAATTAGGAGTAGGAAGGTTTAATATATATATATATATATATATATATATATATATATATATATAACTCATTTTAAACCATGTCAGGTACAAGTTGGAAACCAGTTTCAACTTTTTGAATTCAAGTGTAGTTTTTCATAATCAAAGATATTTGCTTTCTATGGTTACTTCATCTATCATTTCATTCATTCAGGGCCTTTAATGAACACTTAGAGATCACCTTAGCTAGAATATCTAGGGGAAAGAAGATAAATGAGGGACAGTCATAATTAACTCAAGTAGCTTCCAGGCCATGAGAGGGCGAAGCCATCCAAACAATGAGCTATCACAGCAGACAGAGGGAAGTGCCCTCGGTTAGGCACACAGACATCTGTGTTCAGGGACAGAGTGCTAAACAGTGATGATGCAAGGGAGAAAGTCTTAATGATATTTGAACTAGTCTGAGGAGAGATAAAAAGGCATGCCCAGGAAATGGAACAGTGTGTGTGTGTGAGGATATGAGGCAGGTTTCAGAAAGAAAACAATGGTTTATGTGCCTAGAAGGATATAGTGAGAGATAGGGCTGAATGATCTACATCCACCATTGTAAAGCTCATGGCATCCTTACAAAGACCTAGCTGTCTTTGAAGGAGGTGAGAAAACCCAATTAAAGATAATAATTACCTTTTCAATTTAGAAAATGTTTAGAAGAACTTATTTATAGAGCCAGATAAGAAAATACAAAAATTCCTGATTTATAATGGCAAATTATGGAAATTATTATCAGCAAAAGACAATTTCTAAGAATGAAGCACATACGTGGTTTGAAAGGCATTGACATTATCTTTGGCAAAGGAGGCAAGAACATACAGTGGAGAAAAGACAGCTTCTTCAATAAGCAATGCTGAAACTGGACAGCTCATGAGAAAGAATGAACTAGAACACTTCCTAACCCCATACACAAAAATAAACTCAAAATAGATGAAAGACTTAAATGTATGTCCAGAAACTATAAAGCTCTTAGAGGAAAACATAGGCAGAACACTCGATGATATAAATCAAAGCAAGATCCTCTGTGACCCACCTCCTAGAGTAACAGAAGCAAAAACAAGCATAAACAAATGGGAGCTAAATTAAATTTAAAAGCTTTTGCACAGCAAGGGAAACAATAAACAAGATGAAAAGACAAATCTCAGAATGGAAGAAAATACTTGGAAACAAAACAAGTGACAAAGGATTAATCTCCAAAATGTATAAGCAGTTCATACAGCTCAATATCAGGAAAAAAAAAAAAAGCCACAGCAACAACAACAGCCTAACCAAAAAATAGGTCGAAGACCTGAACAGAAACTTCTCCAAAGAAGGCAGAGAGATGACCAATAAACACACGAAAAGATGCTCACCATGACTAATTATTAGAGAAATGCAAATCAAAACTACAATAAGGTATCACATCACACCAGTTGGAATGGCCATCATCAAAAAATCTACAAACCATAAATATTGGAGACAATGTTGCCAAAAGGGAACTCTCTTGCACTGTTGGAGGGAAGGTAAATGAATTCAGCCAGTATGGAGAATGGGTGATTCCTTAAAAAACTAGAAATAAAACTACCATATGACCCAGCAGCAGTCCCACTACTGGGCATATACTCCGAGGAAACCGTTATTGAAAAAGACACAGGTACCCTACTGGTCACTGCAGCACTATTTACAATAGCTTGGACATGGAAGTAACCTAGATGTCATCAACAGATGGATGGATAAAGGAGCTCCAGTACATATATACAAAGGAATAATAGTCAGGCATAAAAATGAACACATTTGAGCCAGTTCCAGTGAGGCGGGTGAGCCTAGAGCCTGTGTGCCCAGAGCCAGTGTGAAGTCAGAAAGAGGACAACAAATATCATATATTAATGCACAAATATGGAATCCAGAAAACTGGTATTCATGGCCCTCTTTGAAGGGAAGGAATGAAGACACAGATATAGAGAATGAACTTGTGGACACAATTGGGGAAAGAAAGAGTGGGATGAATGGAGAAGTAGTATCGACATATATACTCTACCATGTATAAAGGAGACAGCTTGTGAGAAGTTGCAATATAACACAGGCAGCCCAACCTGGTGCTCTGTGATGACCTTGAGGGGTGGGATGGGGGAGGGGAGGGAGACTCAAGAGGGAAGTGATAAATGTATAATTATGGCCGATTTGCTTTGTTGTAGAGCAGAAACCAACACAGCATTGTAAAGCAATTTTCCTCCAATTAAAAAAGAAATTAAAAAAAAAAAAAAGAAAGGCATTGACAAGTCATCTCATTCCCACTTTAACTCAAAGGATTGCTAAAGTTTAGAATAAAAAAAAAATGTCCTCTCATCTAGTATTTCCAAACATTTTTTAATGTGCATGAGTGCTCAGTATGTCCCAGTATGGAGCACACTGGGATTCTCTATTCAGGGAATTTTCCAGGAAAGAACACTGGAGTAGGTTGCCATTTCCTACTACAGGGGATCTTCCTGACTCAGGAACTGAACCCAAGATTCCTGCTTCTTCTGCAATGGTAGGTGGATTCCTTGCCACTGTTCCACCCAGGAGGCCCCTTATTAATGTGAGGATTCTTTTAAAAAAAAATTATAAAATTTCCCAGTTTCTTTGCACAGTAGTTGTGCTCACTGATTAAAAAAACAATTACAAAAAGCCATTATGAATTTAGTGACACTGTTAAATAAATCTGAATCTCGTTTATCTCTCCATCTATAATATGTTGAAGAAAAATTGTCATACACATGTGTGTGTAAAATAGATCATTTGCACAGACTCTAGTGCCCACTAGATATGTGACTTGCCTTTCTTGAAGAGGAGAGTGTTCTCCTGTATCCCAGTCCTCTATGCCTGTCACCTTCCCTGAGACCCATAACTAGCTTGTTGCCTAGCTGGCTTGTGGTAGAGTCAGGACAAGAACACAGAAAGTTTTAGTCACATTTAGTTTTCACTGATCAGGCAAACTTGGATGGACACAGAAGAGAGCCAAGAGGTGTGTGCCCACTTTGAAGGAGTTTGTGGCTTGATTATAGTTACTTATTGCAGTATCCTTTCTATGGTATGTTCAAGCTGGATTTAGAAAAGGCAGAGGAATCAGAGATCAAATTGCCAACATCCATTTGGCTCCTAGAAAAAGCAAGAGAATTCCAGAAAAATATCTACTTCTGCTGTATTGACTACACCAAAGCCTTTGACTGTGTCGATCATGACAAACTGTGGAAAATTCAAGAGATGGGAATACCAGACCATCTTACCTGCCTCATGAGAAATCTGTATGCAGGTCAGGAAGCAACACTTTAGAACCAGACATGGAACAACAGACTGGATCCAAATTGGGAAAGGAGTACATCAAGGCTGTATATTGTCACCCTGCTTCTTTAACTTATATGCAGAGTACATCATGAGAAATGCTGGGCTGGATGAAGCACAAGCTGGAATTAAGACTGTCAGGAGAAATATCAGTAACCTCAGATATGCAGATGACACCACCCTTATGGCAGAAAGTGAAGAAGAACTAAAGAGCCTCTTGATGAAAGTGAAAGAGGAGGGTGAAAAAGCTGGCTTAAAACTCAACACTCAAAAAACCAAGATCATGGCATCTGGTCCCATCACTTCCTGGCAAACAGATGGGGAAACAATGGAAACAGTGACAGACTTTATTTTCTTGGGCTCCAAAATCACTGCAGATGGTGACTGCAGCCATGAAATTAAAAGACCCTTTCTCCTTGGGAGAAAAACTATGACCAACCTAGACAGCATATTAAAAAGCAGAGACATTACTTTGCCGACAAAGTTCTGTCTAGTCAAAGCTGTGGTTTTTCCAGTAGTCATGTATGGATGTGAGAGTTGGACCATAAAGAAAGCGGAGGGCCGAAGAATTGATGCTTTTGAACTATTGTGCTGGAGAAGACTCTTGAGAGTCCTTTGGGCTGCAAGGATATCAAACCAGTCAATCCTAAAGGAAATCAGTCCTGAATATTCATTGGAAGGACTGATGTTGAAGCTGAAGCTCCAATACTTTGACCACCTGAGGCGGGAAGAACTGACTCATTTGAAAAGACTCTGACGCTGGGAAAGATTGAAGGTGGGAAGAGAAGGGGATGACAGAGGATTAATGGTTGGATGGCATCACTGACTTGATGAGCATGAGTTAGAGCAAGCTCCCGGAGCTGGTGATGGACAGAGAAACCTGGCATGCTGCAGTCCATGGGGTCACAAAGAGTCAGACATGACTGAGCGACTGAACTGAACTGAACTTCTAGTGTACATTATCAGTTTTTCTCTGTAAGGAATGAATATAAATGACATAAATTGATGAATGGTAGAAACTTTGGTACAAAGGCTTTGTGGTTTTTTCGAACCATGGAAACTTCAAGTGTGGCATTTCTATTTACACAGTTTCCATTCCACATCTTCTGCAAATTCTGTGCCCAAGACTTTAGCAACAGCTTTTCTCTGCCTCATCACCAGTTCCTGCAGGGGGTGCTTGGGCATTGACATTACTTTTCCTCACCAAGAAACATTTTGTATATTGCTATTTTGGAACTCAAGAAAGGTACAAGAGCAGTGTTGAGTTGTCTTGATGTATTTGGGTAAACTTTTTATGGACTAGGAATAAACATGAAATGAAATTTGATGGAAAGTCAATTCTACTAAACAATTATTGAATTAGCAAATTATGCTGTGGTGAAAGTAGTATGTGACTAGATGCTTGAGGCCCTAGACTTTCTTTTTGAATTTTCATTTCCTTCTCCTGAATTAAATAGTAAAGAGCATGGACACCAGAATGAGACCAGTGAGGTGCAAATCCCAGCTTTCCTCCTACTGGTTGCATGTCTGTGTTCTTTGATGTCTCTGTGTATCAGTCTCCTCATCTGTAAAAGGTTGTATTTCATGTGCTTGCATCCCATGCTAGCTAACACAGAGAAATCACTTAGCCCAAACCCACTGCACAGCCTTCAAAGAAGTTAGCTATTACTATATGCTTTACAATAATAAGTTTTGCATTCCCTGGCCTTCAGAACTGGAGCAAAAGCATGGGGTGAGTTTGGATTTTGACTCTGTCACTTACTAGCTGGGAGACTTCAGATAAGTTTATTATTCTTTTTACTTTTCTTATTTCTCTAAGCTTCAATCTGTTCTTCTGTAAAGTGGGAACAATAATACCTATTAGGCCATTCAGAAAATTAGATGAAATGATGACTCGAATTTCTTAGCACCCTCTCTGAGAGACTTTCCATGGACAATGACTTATACTCAATTGAATTTATAGTGGTATTTGATGATTACACTTTGGGGGCATATTTATGCCTACTATGTAGAAGATCCAACCCTGAAAGTTTTGAGGAATCAAGTGGTCTCTGTCCTCAGAGAACTTACTAATTAGCTACAGAGGTCAGAAACACAAATCACTAATAATATACAAGGGAGATATATGTCATGGAAAAGATGGTACAAGACAAGATGCAGTTAACTGTCAGATGTCTTATAGGTTCAAATAAAGTGAAGACCTAGCAAAGACCTGTGATTCTGTGATAAACCAAGACTCTGTTAGAGAAATGTATTTTTGGAAGATGGCAGCATGCCACATTTTGTCATCTCACAAGTTTCAGGGAGTCCTCATCAAGTGTACGGAAAAGTCAATAGTAGTTTTTCCTCTGGTCAAAGTCTAAGAACAGATGTCCAAACTGGGAAATCTGCCATTACCACGTGCTGACAAAATCCGGCCTTTTGTGTGGAACCACGGTTTATTTCGTGTGCTTTGCTGTAGTGTTTGATGACTCCGTGGCTGCAGGTCTTACCATTTCCCCAGGGAAGTAATCCCGCAGTTTCACAGACTCTTGGTTAGAACTTTTCCCTTGCAATAGGGCTTACTTACTTCCCTTCAATCCTCCATTTCATTGTTCTCTCGGGTGATATACAACTATTTCCACCTCTTTAGGGACCTTTACTATTTCCCACAGTTCCCTCCCTAGCCCTAGCAGGTGTTAGAACAAATGCTTCCGATTTAAATGCTAAATTGCTAGGATATTTCTCAAGACTGTGTGCTGGGAGAAGTGAGAAGGGCACAGGAGAGGGCTGTTGATTTAGGGCAGCGGATCGCAAGCCTGAGGAGGTGAACATCCACGTGTCTGGTGAACTGCCTGCCGTGGTGCTTGGCTGGCAAGGAGGGAAGAAGCGGCAGGAGTCAACAAGAGACCAATTAAAGTCTGACCTCCTCGTCGGCACGGGTCCTGGCTGCGGGGATCTGGGCCAGGCGGGTGGCCTCTAACTACCTCTCAACCTCTCTGAGGGGTTTAGAAGCTTCTATTCTGAGGTTAGATGAAGGGGGGCAGAGGGGCATGCTGGAAAGAGACAAAGGCTGGAGAAATGGTTTTCAATAATATGCTCCCCCCTCCTATTCCACCCCTGCCAACCCCTTAGAAGCAGAGGGTGAAGATGACTAAACCCTTCGGGGACAAAAGCAAGCAGAAAGTATGGGGAGGAAAAGATGCGGTGGAGCAAACTGGGCATTGCCAATTTATTTTAGGGAACAAGAAGGAAGAATTCTCAAGGATGGAGGGTGAGAAGCAAAAATGAAAACAAATATATATCCTGCAAAGACTCACACCACACACATAGGCAGAGGCAGACACACACACTCACACACAGACACTGTATTCAGGGGTTGTTAGGGGTTCCAGGCCGCAGGACTGACAAGTCCTTGTCTGCAGGCTCTGTCACCAAGAATCTATCAAACACATCTGTGAGAAGGCACGTTTCTGGAATGGCAGTGTTAATGATTAAGGACTTCCTTGTTGAGTTTAGCTTTCATGATGAACTGGTGTTATCATAATTAAATGCACAAGCCTCCCTCCTACCCTTCAAATTACCATTACTTGAGGTTTTTTTTTTTTTTTTTTTTCCTCTTCTGTTTGCTTCAGTTGCTCCTGGCACCTCTCCCGTTGAACTCCTTCCTCCAGGAAAAAATTCCACAGGATTCAGGATTTCTTTTTTCCTGAAAAGCTACCCTGTCTTCTTAGTCCTTGGATTGTTGAGTATATCCAGTGCCATAGGGCTAGAGATCTCTCAGGCTGGCCAGGTCACCTGGACTCTAAAGTGAGTGAATATGGCACCAGGTCACTACCAAACTTTCTGAAATCATTTGCTTTGATTCTCAGAGATTCAACCTCCTTAATTAGACCTGCATTTTGACTCTATTAAGTAGGCATGTTATAGCATAAATTAGCGAGATGATTGAGGTTATAATTTTAAAACAAGGACATTACCTCCTAGTTACTTACTCTTCAGACTTATTTGAAAGTATTTCCAGCATGCTCCTTTTGACCTAATAATGATGGTTTCTCTGAAGTCCAAACATTCTGGACTCCTGGCCTTTGTTCATTATAGTTCTCTGCTTTCACTAAGTGTATCTTAAGCCCCAAATCAAAGTCTGCCTCTTCTAGGAAACTTTCTATGACTCTCTGCCTATTATTTCCACATCTATGTATCTGTCTGTCTGTCTATCTATCTAATTAAACTTTTTTTTTAGAGTATTTTTAGGCTCACAGCAAAATTGAGTGGAAATTACTGAGAATTCCCATATACTCCTTGCCCTCACAGCTGCACCTGGTTTATTTCTGGTTTGTTCAGAATAGCTTTATATTTTGTTGAGGGTGTGTGTGTTTTACCTTTTCAGAGGGAATGCAGGAGTACTGTATTCCCTCAGAGTGTCCAGGGATCCAAGTACATAAAAGAATAAGTGCTCAAGTGGTAGGAAAGGTGAAAATTTGTGGCACAATTTTTTCTTGCATCTTGCTTTTCAGTGTTGCTACTGCTTCTTATGATACACTGGAAATAAAGAATGAATGCTAAATGTTCTGTGTATAATATCTCTATTCATATTTAGTCTCAAGATAGATACCAACCTTGGTATTGGTTAATCATTTGAATAAAAAGCTTTTTTGTCACAAGAATACCTATTGCACAAGGAACTATATAGTTGTTCTCTTCAGATTCATCCATCATCTCCTGTTTTTGGAAAAGTAACTTCAATTGATGGAACACCCCTGTTGGAGGGACTCCTTTGTATACCCATGATTATGCCAAGTGAAATGAAAAATCTCAAAAAAATCTTTTTGATCTCTGCTTCCTCACTTGAACAGACAACTTTAATCTATTTATGCACAGAGTGGAGGAAAACTCACTCATCTAAGAACCTATAACTAAGGATATTGAAAGGCAACTAATATGATGCCCTCACAAGAATAGGATCAGAAATGAACTAATTTTTGAATCTTATGCCCCAAATGAGGTTAAAAATAATTCTCTATCCAGTCAACTCTGCTTTTTTTTCAGAGGAGGAGTTAGTGAAGTAAGTCCTTAAAATCACATCTGTTCACCTTACGTGACAGGAAGGAGAGGCGACTTCTGAAGCAGGGTGATTGAAATGGAAATGCATTCAAATAAATGGACTCTGGAGCTCCACTTTGTTCTAAATAACCTCTACTGTAAGTGATCAGCTTATTTGAAAGTATGATGGGTGGGCTATCGGGGCAAGGCTGTATCTGATTTTTTTTTTTAATCATTAGTCTATCTTCCTTTTTTGTTCAACCTTTTGGAATAAGGTCTTACACTCAGGCAGAACAGGGGGGTGGGGGAGCTGAGACTTCAAAGGACACTCTGCATGTGTTTCTAATGGGTTTTCAAGTGCATCCTTCTCCCCTTGGACTATGCCTCTTTCAGAACACCTAGATTTGAAATTTGCTATATTATTGCTAGGTGGCCAGAAACCAAGAAATGCCATAAGCACCGATTTGTATATTAGAGGAGAAGAAATTTGATTTTTTCCCCTTAATCAAGAATGCTGTGCGCTCAGCACCTGGCAGCTCTACAACCCCCCTTGCCTAACACAGCTACGTACCTTGGTTGGACTTGTCTGAGCTGCATGGAAACAAAGAATTAGTTACAATGTGCATATTTGCATATAATCAGCTCAGATTTCCCCTTAAAATTCTCTGACTACACCTTAAATCAGCCTCAAGTTTTATTTAGCTTGATCTGCTCACTGCCCTTGTCACCTGAATTACCTTCTATCCTTTCACTCTCTCGAATGCCCCCTTTTCCCATTCTTTTAAGAGAAAGGTTAAAAAACTTTCATCTTTATTTAAGACATGGCATGTTTTAAGCACTATGTTTGGGAGTTTACATATTGCGTTTTACACTATCCTTTTAATCACTCTAAAAAGTAAAGTATTATCTTCATTATTTAGGAAAGAAATTTGAGGCTTAGAAAGGATTGAATGAATTGTCTAAGTTTACATAGCTTCTAAGTGGTGGAGTCAGGATTTCAGTTCTCTATGAAGGTTCAGTTGTGTTCTTCTTTTTCCCTAAATCTATAGTTTCTTTATTCATGGACTCAGTTTTTCAGTTCCTAGACAAGACTTTGCCTGCCTTTCCCTCCTGTTCTTCTTTCTTTGCACTCTTCTTCCCTCTTCCCTTTAAAGTATATACTGGTGGCAAAAAATTCAAACGATCCAAAATAATATAGAGCCATAGTTTCAAGTTTCTTTTACCTCCTTGCTCTCTTCTTTCTCCCATCTCTTGAGGTAACACTTTGCAACTTACTGTTGTCACTTTAAGTCTGTGATTTGTCTTCTAACTTTGGTATCTTTGTCTTATGAAAGTTTACAGGTTGTATGATGTAGTCATATCACAGTAGTATGAATTATAATGTTCTCCTTTATCCTTTCTGGGTTTGGTCTTACATAGGAGAATCTTTCCTACTCCAATATTCTTCTATATATTTTTTCAGTGTTATTTGTTGCTTTGTTTTTATATTTGGTCTTTAATCTACTTACATCATATTTAAGTGGGGGAAGTAAGCAATCAGAAAAGACCTCAAGTTTTTACCTAGTGGTCTATGTTTTCCCTTGAGTCTCACATGCCTAAAAGTTTCAGATCCTGGTCTTCTAAGTTCATGCCATTTAGTGTTTATTTTTATTTTCCTTTCAGGAATTAAATTTAGTGGTTAAGTTGGGAAATGCTTTTGCTGATGTCTTTAAAGTTTAGGGATACTGGCTTCTTCTTTAGAACATGCAGGTCTTCATCAGAAGTTGGCTGGAAGAGGACAAGTTATGCAGGTAAGGGAGGTAAAACCGGCACTACAGTAACACGTCTGCTCATCAACCATATGCTCCACATCTGGGTTATCTTTTACCTGGTTTGTGCTAGAAACAGAATTTCCTAATTTCCATTCTAAAGTCCCATTTAATTGTTCTGAGTTATTCTTTTAGTTTTCCTTTTGACATCAATAGGCCTTAGAGAGAATCACAAAAAACTCTAAGAAGAGCTAAATTCCATTTATTACTAGGACCTTTGAAGTTGTTTCCAATTGGGGAAACAAAAACTCTGTTTAGTTGAATGTGAATGTCATTTTTAACAGTATCTTCTGAGGAATGGTGTCCTTGCATCCTAGAAAAAGGTGTTTCCAACTTCATAAGCCACACTTATTCGGTAGTGAAGCTCAGACTGCTTCTCCTAAGGGAAGCTAAAGGGTAAGTGGATCTCCTGGTATATGCTACATGTCTGATGTTTCACATATATTTTCCACAACTTTCTAACATAGCCATTAGTACCCTCATTTTCAGATCCAGCAACCACGACTCAGGAGGGTTAAGCAGAATGACTTAAATCATGTAGTTAGAAAGTCCCAGACTCCAAGTCAGGTCTGTCTGACTTCAAAGCCTATGACATCATATACTTCCTTTCATGCTTATGCACACTAATTAAAAAAAAAATATGCAATGCTAACTGAGAACACTGTTTTAAGCCTTTTACATACAGTAACTCATTTAATCTTTGTAAGATAACCATGTGAGGTAGTTACTATCTCCATTTCAGATGTGAAATCAGAAATCAAGTAGCTTGTCAAAATTTTCCTAGCTAATAAGTGGTGGAATGGGATTCCAAAGATATCATTTTTCAAAAATATGTATATATTTAAAACAGCTTGGGTTAACTAATTAATGAATTATAGCTCTCTAAACCGTTATCCCAGGAATGCTGATTTTTGGCCATGCTGTTACACATGTGAGTGTTACACTGCCCTCCAGGTGCCCCACAAGGAAACTTCTGGAAGCAGAGCTCTGGCCTGGATGGATCCTGTACATCAGTGTGTGTATGATTACCTTCTGAACCGAATCCTAAACTGAACAGAGGAATCTGGTTAACTCATCCACAAATTTGTTTCATCTTAAGCAGCAGGCTTATCATCCCACCTGAAGTATCTAATTAACCCACCACGTTTCTCACTGTGGCCAGATGAACACAGCCCTGGCAGAGAAGACAGCCATCTCCAGCCTGTTGGAATGTGGGAAAGAGGCAGGGCACCCTGGAAAGGCTATATTTAGAGATCAGCAGAATGTTCGGCAAGCAATTTCTCTAACAGAGGGAGGGAATTTGGAATTCAAAAGTTTTTTTTTTCCAAGAGCACACATTATAAGACATTAATGTCCAGTCAGGGCTGATGGCTCAGATACCACATTGATATCCTCAGCATGGGAAAGGCCCTGAGGCAACATCATTGCTGTCAACTCAAGTTGTTAAAGAAGCTGTGGAGGAGCAGTTACGGGATGTTGCTTCTGGGAGATAGCTCCAACTGCAGACATCTGGCTCTAGCATGAGTTGCCTGCAGAAAAAGAGGAGTAAGTCAAGGCAGTGACAGGAGTCATTTTCCTGTGACAAGGTCCCATTTTTAGAATCAAGGCCTTTCAAAGACAGAATAGCTATAGCCCAGAGTTCTCTCCCCATCATTTTCTTTTTTTTTTTCATGAAAAATCAGAAAGTCAAAAAAAGGGGCAGGCTGCATAAGTCTGTATAGAAATGAAGTGGTGAAACCAGATGTGGGAGCCAGCGGGTGCTGAATAAGTGCTTGATGAACTAACATTTTAATAAATGCAGACTATAGGATAGACTCTATTCTCCATCACTTTTTTTGTTATTTAAAAATTAGAGCCCTACTCTTCATAACATAAACATTATTGGTGTTTAAAATCATGGCTTTGTTGTATAACTAGGTTGTGAAGTATTATCCAATTTGTTAAAGATTAAATTTTATCCAATAAAATCTGAGTCAAAATGATTATTTTTCTGAAGACTTTTTTGTCCCTATTAAGCACAAAATAATTTAGTTAATTAGAAATCTGATGATCTAAACAGTCCATTCCAAGTAAGTTACGCAAACAACGAAGTTTGTTAAATTCTAAAGCTACATCTGGGATCCTCTGTCAGATGGCATATGGACAAGACGGTGCAAATGTGGACCCATTGTACTGTATTCTTACTTATACAAAGATCTTCTTTAGGTATAATCATTGCTACTAAAAACAAAAAACATATGGCTTAACTGGTTTCGCTATCAATTTAGTTCTAACAAGGGCTTCAGACAGCATTGGTTCAAAAAATATGGAAGTCAGTTTCTCTCTCCCATGAAGGTCCAAACATATTTGGAAGTTTTGAATGCTCACAAGCCAATAAGGTGTCTGGAATGTTTGGGGAAAATTTATATGGTTGAGAAATGTTATCGAGAGAGATTATGTGCACACCCTTCCCTGAAAGGATGTCTCCTTCATCCACATATTTCAAGCCAGCTGCCTACATTCTCATTACTTTCATGGGGAGGGGGGGTGGGTTATCCTTTCTTTAAGGTCACAATCCAGAAATAAATCACCAACATCAATTAAACTAATGTTCTGTTGATCAAAATTTATCTTGTGGTTGGGGAAGATAGTCCTACCTAGATGGCCAATTGCCCAGCTAATAATTTAATTATCAGGTAAGAAGGTGAGGGGCTTCCCAGGTGGCACTAGAGGTAAAGAACCTGCCTGCCAATGTAGGAGACTCAGGAGATGCAGGTATGATCCCTGTGTCTGAAAGACTCCCTGGAGGAGGACGCAGCAACCCACTCCAGTATTCTTGCCTGGAGAATTTCATGGATAGAGGAGCCTGGTGGGCTACAGTCCATGGTGTGTATGTGGGGGCTGCGAGGGGCGTAAAAAGTTGAACGCTATTGAAGTGACTTAGCACACAACACACAGCAGGAGAAGGTGAGAACAGATAATGAGGGATGATTGGGAATCTTTCCATGAGATTTTACAGCAATGAGACTTGTGTGTAGTTTCTTTCTCTCCTTGTGTCATTGACAGCTTCTGAGGAAAGGCCTTATAGCTCTCTCTTAGTGTGATAGAGACACCTGTGCAATGGACCCTGTACTGGTTCCATGGTGCTGAGTTCAACATGTATTTGGACCAGTCCAATATTACGGAAAGGTGACAGAGATACATGAAAAATGTTTGAATGAGTGTCTGCATTGTGCTGGTTTTCACCCTGTAGTCAGTGCATAGATGTGACCCTGATTGCTGAGCATGCCTGACCTGGGTGATGTGGCCTCTGGGACATATCCAGGCTCTTTATATCAATCATTCCTACTGGAGTCTGATGGGATTCTTACTCAGGTGTCACTACTCATGGTATATACTCTATAAGTTAGGGGCCTGAAATCTTTTACTTCTGTCTATCTATTTCTGGGATCTTGTCCTGGATTCTGAACATGGTTACTTTTTTTTTTGGTGATTTTTGTGTTCTTTGTTTGAGTGTACTAGTCAGATTTCTCCAAATAAGTAGAAACTATATGATGTCTACCCGTTTGTCTATCTATGAGGGACAGATACAGATGAGATGGATAGCTCAGCTTAAGCTGAAAGAAATTCATTCTTTCTCTGCTTCTTTGTTCTATTCAGGCACTTCCTGGATTGGATGATATCTACTTGCATTCATGAAGACAATCTTCCTTAGTCAGTCTACCCATGTAATGCTACTCTTTTCCTGAAATACCCTCACAGACACTTCCAGAAATAATGTTTTAATAGCTATCTCAGCATCCCTTGGCTCTGTTAAGTTGACACATAAAATTAACCTTTGCTTTAAGTAAATACAGCATGTCAAATGTCAGTCTCATTTGTCAACATTCTTGATGCTCACTGGCACAGAATTTTATCCTTACAAGAGAGTTGATGGGAGCGAGCTCAAATACCATGACCTGACTAGGGACATCTCTGAGTTTGCGTTATCTTATGGGTATCTCTTTTAGTTTCTCTGTGGATCCGGCTTCAGAATAAACTCCAAGGACACAGACAACTCTAAATCACTCTGTATACCATCAGTTCAGTTCAGTCACTCATTTGTGACCCCATGGGCTGCAGCATGTCAGGCTTCCCTGTCCTTCACCAATTCTTGGAGCTTGCTCAAACTCATGTCCATTGAGTCCATGATGCCATCCAATCATCACATTCTCTGTCATCCCCTTCTCCTCACACCTTCAATCTTTCCCAGCATCAGGGAAAGAGTCTTTTTCAAAGAGTCAGTACTTTGCTTCAGGTGGCCAAGGTATTAGAGCTTCAGGTTCAGCATCAGTCCTTCCAATGAATATTCAGGACTGATTTCCTTTAGGATTGACTGGTTTGATCTCCTTGTAGTCCAAGGGACTCTCAAGAGTCTTCTCCAAGATCACAGTTTGAAAGCATCAATTCTTTGGCCCTCAGCTCTCTTTATAGTCCAACTCTCACATCCCTACATGACTACTGGCAAAACCATAGCTTTGATTCTAAGGAACTTTGTCAGCAAAATAATGTGTCTGCTTTTTAATAAGCTGTCTAGGTTGGTCATAGCATTTCTTTCAAGGAGCAAGCATTTTTAAATTTCATGGCTGCAGTCACCACCTGCAGTCATTCTGGAGCCCAAAGGAATAAAGTCTCTCACTGTTTCCATTGTTTCCCCATCCATTTGCCATGAAGTAATGGGACCAGATGCCATGATCTTAGTCTTTTGAATGTTGAGTTTTAAGCCAACTTTTTCACTCTCCTCTTTCATTTTCATCAAGAGGCTTTTTAGTTCTTCTTTGCTTTTTGCCGTAAAGGTGGTACCATCTGCATATCTGAGGTTATTGATATTTCTCTGGGCAATCTTGATTCCAGCTTGTGCTTCATCCAGCTTGGCATTTCACATGATGTACTCTGCATATAAGCTAAATAAGCAAGGTGACAATATCCAGCCTTGACATACTTCTTTCCCAATTTGGAAGCAGTCTTTTGTTCCATGTCTGGTTCTAACTGTTGCTTCTTGACCTGCTTGCAGGTTTCTCAGGAGGCAGGTAAGTTGATCTGGTATTCCCATCTCTTTAAAAATTTTCCATAGTTTGTTATGATCCACACAGTCAAAGGCTTTGGTGTAGTCAATAAAGCAGAAATAGATGTTTTTCTGGAACTCTCTTGCTTTTTCTATGATCCAATGGGTATTGGGAATTTGATCTCTGGTGCCTCTGCCTTTCCTAATACCATCAGCCTTTAGTATTACAGTATCTGCTACAGATCACTTCAAGAAAATTAGAAATGCCAAGAGAACATTTCATGCAATGATTGACACAATAAAGGAAGAAAATGTATGGACATAACAGAAGCAGAAGATATTAAAAAGAGGTGGCAAAAATACACAGAAGAACTGTGAAAAAAAAAGGTCTTAATGACCCAGATAACCATGATGGAGTGATCACTCACTTAGGGTCAGATATAGTGGAGTGTGAAGTCAAGTGGGCCTAAAAGATGATGCTGTTGAAGTGCTGCACTCAGTATGCCAGCAAACTTAGAAAACTCAGCATGGCCACATGACTGGAAAAGTCAGTTTTTCTTTCCAGTTCCAAAGAAAGGCAATGCCAAACAATGTTCAAACTACTGCACAATTGCACCCATTTCACATGTTAGTGATGTAATGCTCAAACTCCTTGAAGCGAGGCTCAACAGTATAGGAGCAGAGAACTTCCAGATGTATAAGCTGGATTTAGGAAAGGCAGAGGAACCAGAGATCAAATTGCTGACACTCACTGGATTATAGAAAAAGCAAGGGTTTTTCAGAGAAATGTCTACTTCGGCTTCATTGACTACCTTAAAGCCTTTGACTGTGTGGATCACAACAAACTGTGGAAAATTCTTAAAGAGATGGGAATACCAGACCATCTGACCTGCCTCCTGAGAAACCTGCAAGCAGGTCAAGAAGCAACAGGTAGAACAGGACATGGAACAACAGACTTGTTCCAAATTGGGAAAGGAATATATCAAGGCTGTATATTGTCACCCTGCTTATTTAAATTATATGCAAAGTACATCATGCGAAATGATGGGCTGGATGAAGCACAAGCTGGAATCAAGATTGCCGGGAGAAATATCAATAACCTCAGATATTCAGATGACACTACCCTAGTAGCAGAAAGCAAAGAAGAGCTAAAAATCCTCTTGAAGAGGTGAAAAAGCTGGTTTAAAATTCAACATTAAAAAAATGATCATGGCATCCGGTCCCATCATTGCTTGCAGATAGATAGGGAAACAGTGGAAACAGTGACAGACTTTATTTTCTTGGGCTCCAAAATCACTGTGGATGGTTAGCTGCAGCCATCAAATTAAAAGACACTTGTTCCTTGAGAGAAAAGTTTTGGCAAGCTGAGATAGCATATTAAAAAGCAGAGACGTCACTTTGCCGACAAAAGTCCACAAAGTCCCAGCTATGATTTTTTTCAGTAGTCATGTATGGATATAAGAGCTGGACCATAAAGATGGCTGAGCACCAAAGAATTGATGTTTTCAAACTGTGGTGCTGGAGAAGACTCTCAAGAGTCCCTTGGACAGCAAGGCAATCAAACCAGTCAATCTTAAGGGAAATCAACTGACTCTTCATTGGAAGGACTGATGCTGAACCTGAAGCTCCAATACTTTGGCCGCATGATGCAAAGAGTTGACTCACTGGAAAAGACCCTGATGCTGGGAAAGACTGAAGGCAGGAGGAGAAGGGGACGACAGAGGATGAGATGGTTGGATGGCATCACTGACTAGATGGACAGGAGTTTGAGCAAACTCTGGAAGATAGTGAAAGACAAGGAGACCTGGTGTGCTGCAGCACATGGGTTTGGAAAGGGTCAAACACAACTGACCAACAATCTGTCACAAAGTAGATACACAAGAAATATATATTTATTAAATTTTTTGCACTGAAATAACAGAACATTATAGAGGCCAACTGGAGAAATATTATATTTCTCCAAAATATTAAAGAAATGTCCCTTTAGTAGAGCCTTCTGTTTCTGAACAAGAATTTGACATCAAAGACCCTAACATTCCCTTAATATAGAAGTTGGATTAATCATGTGTTTGTTTAAACTTTTCTAGAAGCCTATTTGTTTTTAAGATATGAATTTTTAGTATTTTTTCTTTTAAGTATAATGTAGTTAGCCAAGTGCTTTTTGGACCCCAACATTAGACAATCATGATATTTGAACTCCATGTTAGCAGATCAGAACTATACCAACAATGATAGGTTCTAATCAATAAATTTTCAATTAGAAACCCTTTTGAGAGTGACACAAGACAATTTAATGTCTTGATCAATTTTTCGATAGACTACAGTTAAGCCACTTGCTATTGTCTTTTTTACCTCCAATTTTATTTTATTTAATTAAAATCATTTTCTTCAGGATCAAATCTCCATGCATGAAACTTACAGTAATGATTTTTTTCATCAATCAGCTATAAAAAACGATCTTGCTTCTGTCAGTCTAAATTTTTTTTACTGTGTCCAATTTCCTGAATCAGATTTTCCAGATAAAAATTTGGGTAAGAAAATTAGATTCCTTTGTCAATTTTTAGTCAATAGTACATTTCCCCACAATGCAGTTTCAACCATTCTGTCTTATTTTGCAAAGATTATTTCTACTATGTGTAATTTTCCTGGGTTGATTTTTGTAGTTTTGGAGCTTGTTAACATTGATGTCAATTTTTCAGTCAAGTTTTTAGTCAATTTTTCTTTTAATTTTGCCATGTGAAGTATTAGCCTTTTTCAGTTTACTTTTGTTGATTATTTTTTTCAGTATTTATTATGTATTAAAATGAAAGTTCTTTGTAGGTCAAAGGTCTTGCAACATGGAGTTGAATGATACGGCTAACATGGCAGCATTCTACTTCAACTAGAAATAACTCCTTAATAGTCTGATGGAGAGACAGAGAAAAGTTTCTCAAACCTGCCCTTCAACCATAATTTGGAACAATATGCAATATAAATTGAAAATGTTGTTTGATATGGACCTTTCTGGAGAACAGTTTGGTTCTCCATAAGGTTTTTGGTAATTATTACTTTGTGAAACTATATTTACTAACCCCTAAAGACAGAACTGGGACCAGTAGAACTGAGGAGGCCATATTATTTCAAAAAAGGAGAAAATGTCTATTAACTAAAATAGGCCCAGTTGAAATGAAGTTGGTGAGCCTCTCCCTAGTACTCAAATCTGGGTAAACATATGTCAGAGATTCTACTGGATTTTCCAAACGTTCTCCAGAAAGATCCATGTCAAATACCATTTTCAATTTATATTGCATATTGTTCCAAAGTATGGTTGAAGGGCAGGTTTGAGCTTTCTCTCCGTTTAGCCTTCATCTTTCTAAACTGTAGAGGACTAACTGGCTTGATCTTTTACTTTTAGGTCCTTATTTCTGTCTTGTTGCACTTTGGCCCGCTCAAACTCTGAAGCGCTCTCCCTGGATCTCTAAGGAGGCTGTGCTCACTGTCTCTGCCTTCCCTTGGCTCCTCTGTCTTTGGCCTTCAGAACTCTGTCAGCCTGTCTGAGAAGCCTGTCCACCATGGGCTTCTGAAGGTAAGCTGGGTACTCCTTCAGTGTCGCATGTTTAGCAACACGTGACATTGGATCATCTAGATAATTGATTTTCAGAAGTTTTATTATATGTAACTATATTGAGGGCAAAAAAACACACTAGTATAACATACTGTGAAAAATGACACAAAAATTTTTGTGTGACTTAATGAGGCATAGTATTACAATTCTTCTCCAAGGGCTTCCATGCTTTTTGAGAAATCAAAATATATCTTCGTAAATTTTTAGAAAAGTTACAGGACACTGGGCTTCCCTGATAGCTCAGATGGTAAAGAATTTGCCTGCAACGCAGAAGTCCCCAGTTCAATTCCTGGGTCTGGAAGATCTGCTGGAGAAGGGATAGGCTACCCACTCCAGTATTCTTGGGCCTCCCTTGTGGCTTAGCTGGTAAAGAATCTGCCTGCAATGTGGGGGACCTGGGTACGATCCCTGGGTTGGGAAGTTCCCCTGGAGAAGGGAAAGGCTACCCACTCCAGTATTCTGACCTGGAGAATTCCATGGATTGTAGAGTCCATGGGGCCGCAAAGAGTCAGACATGACTGAGCTACTTTCACTTCATAGGACACTAATTAGCTAAATATTCCATAGGTGTTATAGACAAACTTGTTATAGAAGTCTAGGAAATAAAGATCCATGTAGGCTGGTGATATCAAAGAAGGTTTAACTGAAGAAATAAAGTTCTTAAATATTTAGGCAACTTTGATATTCATGCTGTATTCACCACAAAAAGAATTATTTTTCAGGAAATCTTGTCAATGTTTTGACTTAAAATCTGTCTGCAAGTTGTAACAGGAAAAGCTGTCAAGTTTTCAGCTGGCCTTTGGGAGTGTGCAGCAATCAAACACACACACAAATCCTCATTTTCAAAAGAAATATTAGAAAATCTAGATTGTAAAGAAACAAATAAAATCTATGTTTAAATTTCTGGTCCAGAGAGGTACTGATTGAATCTTAAATTATTTGAAAAACTCAAGGAAGTGAAGTGAAATTCCAGGTGGTATGGGATTCATTCATTCCCATCACAAATATTTACTGAGTATCTAAAATATATCAGATGCTACCCTAGTTACTCGAGAAGTAGAAACAGTGTAGACAGATGTGTTGAGGTTTTTATGATTCTAAGTGGGAGAAACATACACATTCCCCTCCCAGTCCCCTGCTCTAATCACCGATTTGTAATACTCATTCTGCTTTCATATCTACCTTGCATGTAAAATGCTATTTTGTCAAGGAAAAGCAAGTGAAGTGGCCTAGAGGAAGGGTACTGTACTTGCAACTTCTGACTATCCCTTTCAACCTGGGCAGTGCTCTCTAGGAGCCATCGATCCTGGAGAGCTGGATGCCCTTGCCCCGGTCTTCTCCATGTTTGTGCTGGAACTGGGGCTGTTCTCCTAGAAGGCTTGCAGTTTATAATCATTTAATGATGCTCCTTTGCTCTGGTCTTTGGATTGCTCACCTTAAAAAATGGATCTGGAAGCCCATATGGGGGATTATTCTTACTTTTTATGTATATTTTCCCTTGAAGGTGGCAATATATGGAGCAATAATTATAGCAAGATTTTCTTCAATCATTATCATCTTTAGCATCCCCCAACATGGAATATTCATTTTTAAAATCCTTGACCAAACCTTAATGTCTTTTAAATGACTAAATCTTTGTTGAGTTCTCATGTGTTGGATTATATAGATTTAGCTAATCAGCCTCGCTGAGCTTCCCTGGTAGATCAGATGGTAAAAAATCTGTCTGCCAATGCAGGAGATACAGGTTCGATCCCTGGGTCAGGAAGAGCCCCTGGAGAAGGGAATGGCAACCCACCCCAGTATTCTTGCTTGGAGAATTCCATGGACAGATGAACTTGGTGGGCTACAGTCTAATGGATCACAAAGAGTTGGACATGTTTGAGCAACTAACACACACACACACACACACACACACACACACACACACACATAATCAGCCTCAGTTCAATTCAGTTCAATTGCTCCGTCATGTCTGACTCTTCCCGACTCCGTGGACTGCAGCATGTCAGGCTTCCCTGTCCATCACCACCTCCTGGAACTTGCTCAAACTCATGTCCATTGAGTCGGTAATGCCACCCAACCATCTCATTCCGTCATCCCTTCTCCTTCAGCCTTCAATCTTTCCCAGAATCAGAGTCTTTTCCAATGAGTCGATTCTTTGCATTAGGTGGCCAGAGTATTGGCGCTTCAGTTTCAGTATCAGTCCTTCCAATGAATATTCAGGACTGATCTCCTTTAGGATTCACTGGTGTGATCTCCTTACAGTCTAAGGAACTCTCACGAGTCTTCTCCAACACCATGGTTCAAAAGCATCAATTCTTCGGCACTCAGCTTTCTGTATGGTCCAACTCACATCCATACATGACTACCGGAAAAACCATAGCCTTGACTAGATGGACCTTTGTTGGCAAAGTAATGTCTCTGCTTTTTAATATGCTATCTAGGTTAAAAAAAAAAAAATGCTGTCTAGGTTTGTCATAGCTTTTCTTCCAAGGAGCAAGCATCTTAATTTCAGGGCTGTAGTCACCATCTGCAGTTACTTTGGAGCCCAAGAAAATAAAGTCTCTCACTGTCAATCAGCCTCAGCACCTCATATATCAAGGCAAAGTGTCTCTCAGAGCAGCTCAAAATGGTAGCAGTGATGAAGGAACTATTGAAATGAACGAACCCATTTCAGGTTTACCCTTTCAAACTATGGTCTGATGTCTGTGCACCCTCTTCTTCCTTCTCCTCTAGTATTCTTTTATTCCTTTCTCCTCTTCCTCTTAACCTCCCTCCCCTTCCTCCTGCTCTTCTTCTTGGTCATCCTTCTCTTCCTTCTGCTTACTTTCTCATCTTCCTCTGTTTCCTATGCCCTCTGTCAAGACACATAGCAGGCATCCTTGATCATGACTGTTTTAAATTCGTAAGTCATGCGAATCAATATGAATTCTCTACCTCTTCTAGCATTCTGAATTCAGGCCAACTCTCGCCAAGAAGTACCTTGTTAGTCCCTTTTCCACAAGGAGGTTGGGACCAAAGGGCAAGGGTTCCTACTATCCCTCCTGATTTCTTCTTAGTTCAATTTCCAGAATATTGCAGCATCCTTTCCTTACCACTTGAAATGGACCAGCATTCTCAAATTCTCTGGCCCTGACTTCTCTCCTTTGCTTATGTGATCCTTTCCATGTTCTGTAAGGCATTATTCATTGCCTTTCTCATGAGTAAAATTTAATCTACCTAGGGAAACAAAGGTGGGTATCTCATCATTTTGAGCTATTATAAGCCAGGTAGTGTCAGACATGTTTGTAGATTACCTCTTTTAATGCTAACAACAGCTTCATAAAGCAGGTCTTATTTTCCCCTTTCTAAATTGAGAAAACTTAAGTTCAGCAAGATATGAGACATTCGGCCATTGCTATTTGCATTTGAAGTACTTTGACTCCAAAAAGAATACTCTTATTTCTAAACAATCTTATTTCCAAACATGCTACATGAGGGCAGAGACATTTCATTTTGAATTACCTATGTCTATCAAAACACCTTGTATTTAGGAAGTATTCAAACATTCTTGTTGTCTGTCTCTCTGTTCTCCAGTATCCCAGGGGTCTCAGAATAGATTCTCTTCCCAAATAAATATGGATTAATTAATCCAGTGATTGATTTTTCTGTATAACCTTTAAATATTACCAGATATCATAAATTTTTAATATTCATGTGCTGACTATCCATACAATCAAAGTATATCATTATTGATTACAAAACTATTGTTTATTATCATTTGTCTTTCTGGGTTTCAGATTAATCTCTGTAGATAGGTACCTTATATTTGCTCTCTCATTTCCGTGTTCTTAACTTTGATTTTGTATTTTATAAATCTAACTTCAGCTCTTGTCATTGTTGAAGATTTCAAGGTGGGATTTTTGTGCCTTATTTATACCTCCAAATTTTCCTAACTCTGGAAATACTGAAGGATATAGGTATGCAAAACATCATAGTAAAAATTAAAGACAAATTATTTTTCTGCTGGTGTCTAGGTTACTATATCCCACTTATCAGCACTCTGAGAAAAGTTGACTATGGCTTGGACCAGGGAAGTCCTTGCTTCTTCCATCCTTTCCTCTGAATCTCAAATAGTCAAGCATTGCCAAAACAGGCTTTGGACCATAATGTTTCCCAATCAGTTTCTCTCTTGCCCTGGTTGTAGCAGATACAGAGAAGGCAGTTAGAGAAAGGTGGAAGGACTGTCTAGGAAGCATCTCTGAATATACCTGCTAGGTGTGTTAATCATGTGGAGTCAGAATGGCAAGCAAGATGCAGGATTCCTGGATGGGGTCTAAAAGGATAGATCAACCCTGGGAAGTTTTTTTTTTTTTTTGTCTCCTCTCTCTTTATTTATTTATTTTGCTTTTTGTTTTGTTTTGTTTTTTCATTTATTTTAACCCTGGGAAGTTTAACCCATGAGTCAGGAAGTGGGAGTGCTCTCTCCACAATTGGATGTTCATGTGCAATAGGCAGTGACCTTGATCACTAGCAAGAAAAAAAATGGCTTTAAGTTTCAGATTCTTAAGAATTAGATTGAGAGCTTCTCTTCTTTGTGAGAAATTAGGATGATGAGAAGAGGCTTGGGTGAGGATTTCCTTTACAGTAAATACTAATCCTCAATGTTCTTTTCATGCTTCCTGAAGAATCTGTTCAAATGTTGGCCATTTCAGAGGATAGATGACTCATCTGTGTTAACTTGAACTTATTGAGCTTTATCTCTCTCTCTTTATATGATCTTTGAATGGTAGAATGGAGAGATCAGCAGTGATGTACTGTTTCTGATAGGCCTGAGACCCAGGACAGCCTCTTCTGTGATGTCTCTTGTTTCTAGGCCTTGGCACGTACCATTTGCCTTATGCTCTCTAAATTTTCATTCCAATCCTAAAGAAGGGCAATGCCAAGAATATTCAAACTACCATACAGTTGTGCTCATTTCACATGCTAACAAGGTTACGCTCAAAATCCTTATCTTCAGCAATATGTGAACAAGAACTTTCAGAAAAGACAGAGGAGTCAAAGGTCAAATTGCCAACATTCACTGGATTAGAGAGAGAGCAAGGGAATTTCAGAAAAGTATCTACTTCTGCTTCATTGACTACATTGAAGTCTTTACAGGATCGCAGCAAACCGTGGAAAATTCTTCAAGAGAATGCCAGAGAGAGAGATGGGAATGCCAGACCACTTTACCTGTCTCCTGAGAAGCCTGTATGCTGGTCAAGAAACAACAGTTAAAATTGGGTTCAAAATTGGAAAAGGAATATGCCAAGGCTATATATTGTCACCCTCTTTATTTAACTTATATGCAGAGTACATCATGTGAAATACTAGGCTGGATGAATCACAAGCTGGAATTAAGATTGCCGGGAGAAATATCAATAACCTCAGATATTCAGATGATACCACTCTAATGGCAGAAAGTGAAAAGAAATTCAAGAGCCTCTTGATGAGGATGAAAGAGGAGAGTGAAAACACTGGCCTAAAACTCAACATTCAAAAAACTAAGATTATGACATTCAACCCCATCACTTCACGGCAAATAGGAGGAGAAAAAGTGGAAACAATGACAGATTTTATTTTGTTAGGCTCCAAAATCACTGCAGATGGTGACTGCAACCATGAAATTAAAAGGTCCTTGCTCCTTGGGAGGAAAGCTGTGATAAAACTGAACTGTGTATTATTAGTAAAAAGCAGAGACATCACTTTTCTGGCTAAGGTCCACATAGTCAAAACTATGGCTTTTCCGGTAGTAATGTATGGATGTAAGGGATGGACCATAAAAAAGGCTGAGTGCTGAAGCATTGATGCCTTTGAACTGTGGTGCTGGAGAAGACTCTTGAGATTCCCTTGCACAGCAAGATCAAACCAATCAATTCTAAAGGAAATCAGCCCTGAATGTTCATCAGAAGGACTGATTCTGAAGCTGAAGCTCCACCTGATACAAAGATCTGGCTCATTGGGAAAGAACCTGATGCTGGGAAAGATTGAAGGCTAAAGAAGAAGTGGACAGCAGAGGATGAGATGGTTAGATAGCATCACTGACTCAGTCTACATGAACTTGAGCAAACTCCAGGAGATAGTGAAGGACACGGAAGCCTGGTATACTGCAGTCCATGGGATTACAAAGAGTAGGACACTACTTAGCAAGTGAACAACTCTGAGACTGGCTATGTTCAACTCAATTGACCACCCTCATCTTTAGCCTTCCCAAGTGTCTCTTTCTCTGCTGCTTCCAGCTCTATGCAGGCTGCACTAGGGTACATCCCTGTGTCCTCCTGATGGTCTGTTCTCATCTCTAGCACGTTGTTTTGTAATTATTTAATTAATTGCATCTCTCCCACCCCACTTCCCTTGGCTATGAGCCTCTTATGGCAGCTCCTGGAAAGGGATTAAGGTTCATTGAATGCCTCCAACTTGCCAGACATTGTGGCATACATGTGTTATCCATTAGTTTAATACAGTTCTGCACCCTGTTCTCTGAGGTGGATTTTATTATCTTTATTTTATGGATGGGTAAATGGTGGCTTAGAGATATTAAGTAGCTTGCCCAAGGCCATTTATTAAATGGTAGAGCTTGGATTTGAATCGACTTTTCTCCAGCACCCCAGCCCCTGCTTTTCTCCTGGTGTTCCCTTCAGGCCCTCCGGTATGGTTCAGGGACAGTTCT